>NC_138783.1:118517315-118633290 GCF_965178545.1 Coloeus monedula
TCACTTCCTGGCCCAGCTGCCCTCTTCCCTAAATACCTGGGAAGGAGGGGTGGGAGAGGAGCATCGCTTTGGGGTGGGAGAGGTGGCCGTGCCCTGCTGTGCTGGGGGGCAGGGGTGGGGAGGGGGCTCTTGGGCCATGGGGCAGTCTGGGCACCCAAGGAGGGCACGTGGAGCCAGGGCTTGGCACCAGTGGCCCCATTCCTTGTCCCCTTCTCCCAGGGCAGGGCCCCCGTGTCCCCTCAGCCAGGTGTGGTGTCACCCTGGCACCCCAAAGGGAGCAGGGAGGTCACCAAGCTGCTGAGGGGGGCAAAGGGCTCTGGAAGGGAGGGAACCCCTTCTGTGGGGACATGGGGGCCTCTGCTGTGCCCTGCTGGAATCCCACCTGCACTGCTGGGTCCAGCCTTGGAATTCTCAGCACAGGAAGGGCCTGGAGCTGCTGGAGAGAGGCCAGAGGAGCCACAGAGCTGCTCCAGGGCTGGAGCCCCTCTGCTCTGGAGCCAGGCTGGGAGAGCTGGGGGTGCTCACCTGGAGAAGAGAAGGCTCCAGGGAGAGCTCAGAGCCCCTTGCAGGGCCTAAAGGGGCTCCAGGAGAGCTGCAGAGGGACTGGGGGACAAGGCATGGAGGGCCAGGAGCCAGGGAATGGCTTCCCAGTGCCAGAGGGCAGGGCTGGATGGGAGATTGGGCAGGAATTGTTCCCTGGCAGGGTGGGCAGGCCCTGGCACAGGGTGCCCAGAGCAGCTGGGGCTGCCCCTGGATCCCTGGCAGTGCCCAAGGCCAGGCTGGACATTGGGGCTTGGAGCAGCCTGGCACAGTGGGAGGTGTCCCTGCCATGGCAGGGGATGATCTTTAAGGTCTCTCCCAAACCAGGCCATTTTATGATTAATTTTATGAGATCTCAGAGTCTGTGTGGGCCCCACTCTGCTCCCAGTCCACTGGGGGAGTTCCAGGGAAGGTCCTGTCTCCATTAGAGCAGATCCATTGTTCCAGAAGCATCTCTGTAACTTCTATTTGACTTTGGGGGGAGTTGAGAGCGCCTGTGACAGGGAGATTATTATTTAATATGTTTTTAAAGAGCTCCAGCTCTTTCTCATAGGAATTCTCTTTGCCCTCCCAGATCTGTCAGTAGCCACAGATTTCATTTTCCCCAGTTCAGTGATGACCTGTGGAGTGATGGGATCCCTCAGGAAGTTTTCTCTGGAAGGTGACAAAGGACATTTCACAGCACAGGCCCTTGCAGATCCCTTGAAACTGTAGTCCTGGAAGCCTTTTGGTTTTAAATTGGCCCCATTTTTGTTTTGAGGAAAGAAATACTGAAATAAGGCTGGGGAGCAGAAAAAACACTTTATTCTTTCACTGAATTTTCCCTTTTCCTTGGAAAAGCTGCTGCTGCTGCTGTGGCCCATGTACAGGAATAGATGAGGTCTAACATGTTTCTGTCCAGATCTTTATCTGTGGCATGGTAACCCTTCAAAATCAGGGGGAAGGACCAGAGCTGTACAAACTCTCTCTTGCAGAGTTCTCTGGGCTCCTGAGCAAGAGGGAGGGAGAAATAATTCAGAATTCATTCAGTAATCTGGAAGTAATTTGGTGCCCTCTGGCCCCACAGCTCCTGGCAGGCCCCAGGCCGTGGCTCTGCTTCCTCTGGCTGAGCCAAGGGGACAGGAGGTGACTGGGCCCTCTCCAGCTCCATCCCCCATCCCAAGGATGTCCCCACATCAAAGAGTTCTATTGCCAAAGGGCTTGGCCAGTCCCTTTGGGATGGGACCTCCAGTTCAGCCCAAGCCCTGCAGAAATAATTTTGAATTGAGGTTTTCCAAGTCCCCCTACAAAGGATGGGCTTCCAGGAAAACCCTGGCCAAGAGGGGGATGTGAATTCACCAGCAGTAATACAATCCCAAAGGCCCAAAAACAAGGGTTTGGGGTACCTGGTCCCCCCCATTTGCACAACCTCTGCCAGGATCCAAAGCTTCCCTTGGCAAGACCACAGCCCAGGGATGCAGCAAAGGCTCTGGAGCTCTGGGGATTTGCTCCAGCTGGGAAAACTTCGCAGCCTGTGCCTGAAATGCAATTTAGGCTGAAGGAAAACCCCACAATGTTAAATTAAAAATGTGCTGGCAGCTGCAGCTTTGGAAGGGGCTGGATGGGGAGGATTCTGAGCCCCAGAACAAGGTTAAATGGAATTCCCTTCCTGCAGAGGAATTCTGAGCCCTCAGCAGAGGCACAGGGGCTGGAGAGTTTATTCTGGTGAGGACAGTTCAGAGGGGTCATCCCTGATCACCACTCACGGCCTTGATGACCAGACAGAGGAAATTCAGATTAGTGCTGACCAAAGCTGGAGTTTATTGTTCCCAGGTGTCCTGGGAGGGTTCCTACCCTGAGCTACAAACTCATCTCCACTCCTGACTGAGGCCCATGGCACAGGGTGCCCAGAGCAGCTGGGGCTGCCCCTGGATCCCTGGCAGTGCCCAAGGCCAGGCTGGACATTGGGGCTTGGAGCAGCCTGGGACAGTGGGAGGTGTCCCTGCCATGGCAGGGCTGGCACTGGATGGGCTTTGAGGTCCCTTCAACCCAAACCAGTCTGGGACTCTGTGATCCCTGAGAGGAAGTTGGGGTTATCAGCTCCCACAGGCCGGACAGAATCTCTGGGAGGATTTAGGCAGAGGGAGGAAGGTGAGACTCTGGATCAAACTCAAACAAACTCTTCCCAGGAGAACACAGAATCCCAGAATGGTTTGGGTTGGGAGGGACCTTAAAGCCCCTCCAGTGCCACCCCTGCCATGGCAGGGACACCTCCCACTGTGCCAGGCTGCTCCAAGCCCCAGTGTCCAGCTTGGCCTTGGATCACCACATCACTGGAGGTTGGTTCATCCTCCCAATATTTAAGGTATTGAAAACCTGACCTGTTTGTGCTGATCTCCTTTGGCAGAGGGTTCCCTCAGCAAAAATATCATCGAACCTTTGGCTTTTCCTCCATTGACTCCAACCACCTCAGAGGGCATTTTATACCCCCATTTTTATCAGCAGATCCCAGAATCCCAGGATCCCTGAGGCTGGAAAAGCCCTCCCAGCCCAGCCAGGCCCAGCTGTGCCCCATGCCCACCTTGTCCCCAGCCCAGAGCACTGAGTGCCACCTCCAGCCCTTCCTGGGACACCTCCAGGCATGGGCACTCCAAACCTCCCTGGGCAGCTCTTTCCAAGGCCTGAGCTCCCTCTCCAGGGAGAAAGATCTCCCAGTACATTGAGAAGCAGAGATGTTTTATGCTCAGAAAACAATTTTCGTGGTGGCATTGTCAGGAGAAAGATCAAAGATGCCGCAATGGTGCAGGAAAAAGGATCTGTCCAAACATCTTCTCCAAGCTCCCAGGAATTTGCACCAAATTCCTGGGGAATGTCAGGGAAGGAGGGTCCTCCATGCACAAGGAAGGACCTCAAAAATACCCCCAGTTCAGGAGAAGAGCCAAATCACAGGGGCAGGGAACCTTCTGTCCTGAGAAGCACAACTGAAAAAGGCTTTTCTGTTAATTGAGCTGAAATAATTGAAGCTTTCTGCCCACACCACCCCCGGCTTCCTGAGCCTGCCCAGCACATGAACCCCAGCCTTGCCTCCCTTATCAAGGAAGTTTTTCAGAGGCAGCAGCAGCCCTGAGTAATTTCTTTATCTCATTTCCTCCTCTTTACCAGTGCCTGTGCTATGGTGTGAGGAGGCCCAGATAAGCTTTTCTCTCCAGGCAGCCCCGCGTGTCTTCCTGATGGGGTGGTTTTACCCTGAGCAGGCTCCAGATGGGAGCAGCACGAGCTGATTCCAACCCTTCCCAAACCTCTGGAGCCTCTGTTCCTGCTCCACTGATTCCCAGTGGAGTGAGAGGGCCAGGAGTGCCCCTGGATGTGCAGCTACACTCCTGCAGCCTTCGCTGGAGAACTGGTGTGGACTTGCCATCCTGAGCTTCTCATCCCAGTTTTCCATGGATTTAACCATGGTAGCGGGAGCAAATTTATTCCACGCTTGGTGTAAGGAAAGTCAAACCTCATTCATGGCCTTCAGGCAGAGCCAGAATTTTTGGACTTGCTCCCAAAATACCTTCCTGAGCAGCAGCAGAGGAGCCAGGTCATGGAATCATGGGATGGTTTGGGTTGGGAGGGACCTTAAAGATCATCCAGTTCCATGGGTAGGGATTTCCACTATCCTGGGTTGTTCCAGCCTGGCCTTGGACACTTCCAGGGATCCAGGGGCAGCCACAGCTTCTCCTGCACTAGTGGAAGGTGTCCCTGTCCATGGCAGGGGTGGCACTGGATGAGCTTTAGGGTCCCTCCCATCCCAGTCCACTCAGGGATTCCATGGGCATTTCCTGGTTAGCACACAGGGTTAATGCAGCCTTGATGTTCCTTCTCTGCTCAGCTGAGCATATGCAAATCCAATCAGCACTGAAATCCTTACCTGGGAGCAGCACCTGGCTGAGGAGGAGAACACCGAGTCCCTTCTTCCAGGCAAATCCTTCTCTTCCTTCTCCCGGTTGGCACCGTGTGCTCACTGGATGTTGCTGTGACCCAGCCCACGGCTGGGCTGGGGGAGTTCAATGCCAACCAGTTCAGGGCTCTCCCTTGGGTGGATTTCCCCACCCAGGACAGTGACTATGAGGGAGGGTCGATGGGTGGCACAGAAGCCTAAGCCACGTCCCCCTGGGCAGTACCCAGCTCCAAACCGCCTCCCCCTGTTCCAGAGAATTCTCTGTTTCTCTGTTTCTCTGTGGTTCATTGGCTCCCTGTTGTATCTCCCGGTTCCCCCGTTGGTTCTTGTTGAATTGTATCCTCCCCCTGGCTGGTATCTCATTGGTTTCCTTCCCTTTCCCCACCGGTTTCCAGCCCCTATAAAAAGGAAAGAGAAAGCCCCTCGGTGCCTTTTTCTGGCTGCTGGACCCTCTGACAATGAACCTGTTGGAACCCAGACCAGCGGCCCCTCTCCTTTCCTTTGCCTCTGGATTAACACGAGCCCAGACCATCGGCCCTGAGGTGCCTCCTCCATGGAGGAACCAGCACCCACGCCCAGCCAGCGCCTTTCTGCCGCCCAAGTCGGTCCTGAAGGACGTCGCAGCAGTAACGCTGCGTCCCCTCTGACTGAGGGCACACCAGAGCTCGTGCCAGCGAGCCTGGGACAGCGTTAACTGGAACTTCACGGGATCACTGAGGTTGGAAAAGACCTCCAGGACCGAGTCCAACACTGCCCAAAAGTTGGGCCTCCTGAGCTCCTGCTCAACTAAAAACTCCCACAGAGGCATGCGAGAGCTGGAGGAAGTGCTGATGATAATGAACTGATTTTGGAGTGATTGTCTGCCTTCAGTGCCTGAGGAGGGACACAGACAGAGCTCTGTGAAGTGCCCAAGGCTGCAGCTGCCCCTGCTGACATCCAGGCACTGCTCAAAGTGAACCTTTTAGCTTAAAATTCATCCCATCCCACCCCTGCCATGGGCAGGGACACCTTCCACTGTCTCAGGCTGCTCCAAGCCTCATCCAGCCTGGCCTGGGACACTTCCAAGAATGGGGCAACCACAACCTTTCCAGGCCAGTCTTCTGAACTTCAGAGGGCTCCTTCCTTCTCCTGAGCTTTCTGCTGAACTTTGCCTGACAGATAAACGTGGTTTCCTTTCTTTCTTTTATGTCTGAAGAGAAAAAGAAGGACACTGTAGGGAGGGGCTGGGTTTAGGCCTCTACTGGAGATGTTTTGGCCCCGGGAGGACGTTACAGAAACCTTCCAGTAGCTGAAGGGGTTTCAGGAATGCTGGAGAGGACTTTTCACAAGGGCCTGGAGTGATAGGACAAGGGGAAATTTGCTATTAGGAAGGAATTGTTCCCTGGGAGGGTGGGCAGGCCCTGGCACAGGGTGCCCAGAGCAGCTGGGGCTGCCCCTGGATCCCTGGCAGTGCCCAAGGCCAGGCTGGACATTGGGGCTTGGAGCAGCCTGGGACAGTGGGAGGTGTCCCTGCCCATGGCAGGGGTGGAATGGGATCTTCAAGGTCCCTCCCAGCCCAACCCATTCTGGGGTTCCATGGCCTCTGGAGTGCCCACACATGGATGCTGTGGAGGGACAGGACCAGGCACTGCCCCAATGCCCGTCCCACCACCCTCACCAGCCCTGACTCTCTCCCAGGTCCCTCCTGCTCTGCTCCTGCCCTTCCCCTGCACTTCTCACCTGTACATTATCCACACATGGGCTTTTTCCTCTCAGCCCCCATATTTTCCTTACTTCAGGCATTTCTTTTCCTCCTGGGCAAACAAGTCTTCCCAGTTTTTTTGAATTCCCTCCCACTCCAAACAATAGGCCAAGCACAGAGTGAAACTGTCCCTCCTTAAATCAGGCTGCCACACATTCACACATTCCTCCTGCTTTCAGTAAGAGACTGGTGCTGAACTCAGGATTCCCATTCTTCATTGGCCAGCAGGAAAGACTGAATCCTGTTCTGGATCTCAGTCAGGACTGAAAAAGCCACTGGTGTTGCCCATCCTGTGTTTGTTGCCTCAGTCGTGATCCAGGGATAGCACCAGCACAAGCGAGGGATGAGCTGACCTCAGTCACCATGTTTGTAAAAGAGTTGGACTTCATCACTGAGATGTTTTAATGAACTGCTCTGGTTCCCTACTTAAAAAAATTCCCAAACCTCTGCTGCCTCATGACTGAAAAGGAAATGCCCTCAGAAAACAGGGGACAGGTAAAGGGAAAGCTGAGGATGAAAATAGCTTCAGATGCACACAAAGACACTTTGGAAAACCCAAACTTACCATGGGAGAGCAGTTCTTTCATGGACATCCCAAACTTCTACAAAACCCATTGGATTTCACAGAATCCCAGGATCCCTGAGGCTGGAAAAGCCCTCCCAGCCCAGCCAGTCCCAGCTGTGCCCCATGCCCACCTTGTCCCCAGCCCAGAGCACTGAGTGCCACCTCCAGCCCTTCCTGGGACACCTCCAGGCATGGGCACTCCAAACCTCCCTGGGCAGCCCCTGCCAAGGCCTGAGCTCCCTTTCCATGGGGAAATTCCTGCTGGTGTCCAACCTAAAAGTAGTTTTGGATTAGAAATTGGGAAGTAATCTTCCCTGTGAAGGTGGAGAGGCCCTGGCACAGAACATCTGTGGCTGCCCCCTCCCTGGAATGTTCAGTTCCAGGTTGGACACTGGGGCTTGGAGCAATCTGGGACAGTGGGAGGTGTCCCTGCCCATGGCAGGGGCTGGAATTGGATGATCCTTAAGGTCCCTTCCAACTGAGCCATTCCATAACTCCACCACGCCATTCATAAGGCCACGACTAAAGGATTTACTCATTTTAAGCCTCCTTTCTTTGTTCCACATGAGGAAATGGAAAAAGTGAATTCCTGTTGATCAACCCCTCTGCCAGATATAGCACATTATTCCTTTTGTTTGGAAAGTTTCGTTTCCAAACACCATCCATTAATCAAAGCCCATTAATGCAACGCATTTACCATCCACATATTTTCCAGCAGATCTCACCACAGGGATGGTTTTTATCCTGGTGTTGTGACCAGCTCCACTCCTGTCAAAAAGCTTGGCATGGCATCACCTTTTAACCCAAATTAAAATAAAATAAGTGGGATTCTTGTCCATTTAGGAGTTTTAACCACCTGCAGTCATCACAGCAGTGCTCTGGACAGTGAGGACCACTGGGAATGATGAGGGGAACACTTTAATCCTTTGCCTTGATGCTGGTGTCGGTTTGGAATTCTCCTCCATTCAGCTCTGCCCTAGCAAAGCTGAGCTTTAACATCCTTAGGTCTTCTCATCCTTCACTAAATGTAATAAAGCTTCTGATGGCAAATTAATTAAACATGTTGACAGCCATGATTTAATTGGAGATGAGGGAACCTCCTGAAAAGAGTCAGAGAGGTGTCCCTCAAAGTGAAGCTTTCTAGGACACAGCAGTGGCAGGAAAACAAAATCTCTGCTTGCTCTACTGCACTTGAAGTTCAAATTTAACCCCTTCTTTTTCCATAGAACAGAAAAATGTTCCCATGGGATTTTTTTTCTTCGGAATCTCATCCAAAAAGTCATGTACACAATACCATCAATGGAATTACTGAATGGCTTGGGGTGAGAGGGACCTTAAATTTCATCTCATTCTACCCTCTGCCATGGGCAGGGACACCTTCCTCTATCCCAGGTTGTTCCAATCCCTGTCCAACCTGGCTTTGCAGAGGTGTCCATGATCTGGAGGCTGCTCATCACACCAGTCAATAAACCAGGACACAAAACTGCTTAAAATACCAAGAAACAAACCCGAAATAATCAAGGTATCAACACTTCTCTTTTTAATTAAAGCTGCAACATCCAAACTCTCCAGTGGCTTTGGATCACAGAATGGGTTGGGTTGGGGTTGGGGTTGGCTTTCTTTAAAACTGAGATTAACAATAAATTACCTGCAAATGTGGCTTTTACGGGTCAAAGAGTCATCAGGGCTGAAAGAGACGTTCAAGGTCACCCAGCACCACCAGCATCACCCCAAGGGCCACATCCAGACTCCTCCTGAGCACTCCCAGAGACAGTGACTCCACCACTCCCTGGGCAGCTCAATCCAAGGCCTCACCACTCTGGCAGGGAAAAAAAACAAACCTGTAATATCCAATCTGCACTTCTGTGACCTCCCAACACCATCTGCAGAGCAGAGACCGAGTCTGTGGCGGCTGGGCCAGGCGTCCAGCAGCCACCCCTGGCCAGGAGTGTCAAACCAAGGCTGTTTTTCCTTTCAAGGTGTGCCAGGATTTCCCTCCTTGCCCCAGACATCAGCCAACAAAGCAAATGCACTCAGGGCAAAGTCAGTGCAAATAACTGGGGAGTTTTCTCCAGGTCCAAAGGAGGAGGATTGCTTCCTCCTCAGCTCCACCCACAGCAAACCCAGCACAAAAGCCTTCTGTTCCATCTCCCAAGGAAAAATCCCCTGGCATTTCACTTGGATTGATAATACGCAATAAACTGAGGCTGGGACCGAGTAAATGTGTTGGGTTGGAACACAGGGACTCTGAGCATGGATCTATCCCTATTCCTGGCGCTGCACATGCACAGGGACTCTGGGATCCCAGCACAGGGAGGCCGTGGAGCTGCTGGAGAGAGGCCAGAGGAGGCAGCAGGATGAGCAGAGGGATGGAGCAGCTCTGCTGGGAGGAAAGGCTGCGAGAGCTGGGATTGTTCAGCCTGGAGAGGAGAAGCTTTGGGCTGAGCTCAGGGTGGCCTTGCAGGGCCTGAAGGAGCTGCAGGAAAGCTGGAGAGAGACAATTCCCAAGGCATGGAGGGCCAGGAGCCAGGGAATGGCTTCCCAGTGCCAGAGGGCAGGGCTGGATGGGAGATTGGGCAGGAATTGTTCCCTGGCAGGGTGGGCAGGCCCTGGCACAGGGTGCCCAGAGCAGCTGGGGCTGCCCCTGGATCCCTGGCAGTGCCCAAGGCCAGGCTGGACATTGGGGCTTGGAGCAGCCTGGCACAGTGGGAGGTGTCCCTGCCATGGCAGGGGTGGCACTGGATGGGCTTTAATGTCCCTCCAACCCAAACCATTCTGTGATTCCATGATTGTCCCTGGCCAGATGCTGGGTTCCGCTGCAGTGGGACCCCTCCTCGTGGTTTCTGTCCCAGTCCTTCTGTGTGGAGCTGCTTTGCTGGTGCAGGATCTGCTGCTCCCTCTGGCAGCGACTCATCCCCCGGAGCACTGGGAAATGGGAGATGTTTGGAAGCAAAGGAAGCAGCAGCTGACAGAGCCCCAGTGGCAGCCAGGCTGGGCATCATCAGGAGTCTGGCATTCCCTGAGCCAGGATCTGGATTTTGCACTGTCAGCTCGAGCAGAACTGGGTTTTGTGGTGATTGATGCTGAGGTTGGGTAACAGCACCAAAACGGCACCGAGTCCCTTCTCACCCCCCGGGGCAGGAGGTGGCAGCTCCCTGGAGTGTCCCTGGAATGTAACAATGAGTTATCCTACGGGGAACAGAGCAAATCCAGCCCCTCAGTGCCTCTCCTTGTCCCCAGCAGCCAGGCTGGGCAGTGCTGGAGCAGCTCAGCAGGACAAATGAAGGTGTTTAGTGCCGAGGAAACGCTGGCAGTGCTGCCCACTCCATCCCTCTTCCCGACACATCCCTCTTCCCGCTCACTGCCACCAGCAAGGACACGACTTCCCAGAATTCACATCAATCCTGGCTGCCCTGGGGTATAGGAAATGGATTTCCAGTAGGATTTCATTTCCAAAGTGTTCTGGTAAAGAGCTCTGAGAGCTTTCCCTGTGCCAGGGAGCCGGGAGCTGAGCCATGGATTGGGGTTGTTCCTGTGGCCACCCCACTTGTGCTCAGGGATTTGTTCTTCCTGGCCTCTGTATCTCCCACAGCCGAATGTCTCTGCTCACACTGCAGCTCTTGAGACAGATTTTTTTCTGGAGCCTGATGTTTGCAAAGGAAAAGCATCACTGTGAGCTTTGTGGACAATTAATCACAGTGTTTGATTAGTCCTTCCCTCCTGCTCCTCCCGGCCCCCTCTGCAATCTTCTGTCCCATTCCAACACTTCCTCAGCTGCTGCTCCTGATCTCAAGAGCTGCGGAAACAAGCAGTGAACTCAAAGAGCTGCAAGGAGAGTTCTGTCCAGCCCAGTCATTTCTCCAAGATGTGTTTGAGATGCTGTGTGTGAACCCCGTGCCTCGAGAGCAGGCGGAGGATGCAAGGAGAACACACAGGGAACAGAATTCCTGGGGGAGGGAATTGCAGGATCCTCCTGGTTCGAACAATGAAGGTCAAAGCTGCTGCCTGGCAGGACATGGAGTGTCCTGGCTGAAGGCAAATGGGGCAGTTGTGATGAAGGACACTTGGAAGGACTTTGACTTCTTGTTAGAGAGGAAAGAAAGCTGCAGGGAAAAGTCTGGATTTTAATTGCATTTCCAGTCTGTGGAAGGTGGCTCTGGCTCAAACAAGGCACTGCCCAAGAGGTCCTGTCCTGTATTTCTTAGATCCCAGAATCCCGGAATCCCTGAGGCTGGAAAAGCCCTCCCAGCCCAGCCAGGCCCAGCTGTGCCCCATGCCCACCTTGTCCCCAGCCCAGAGCACTGAGTGCCACCTCCAGCCCTTCCTGGGACACCTCCAGGGATGGGCACTCCAAACCTCCCTGGGCAGCCCCTGCCAAGGCCTGACCTCCCTTTCCAGGAAGAAATTGCTCCTGGTGTCCAACCTGAGCCTCCCCTGGCACAGCTTGAGGCTGTTTCCTCAAGGAATCTTCCAGAAGGGACACAGAGCTGCTGTGCCCACCAGGAAATTCTGGAATCCATTTGGATGAGCCCCAGCTCTGTGTTCACTCTGAAGTCTCAGACAACACTAAAAATCCACATGATATTAAAATCCTAAATAAAAACCACCCAGCAGAAGCCCGAAGCAATTTGCTGAGTAACCCTCCCTTCTCCAGGAGCTCAGCTCTGGGAACTCTCTCCTTCCAGGGCAGCGGAATGGAAACTTCGACACAACTTTAATTACAGGGCAGTGGTGCCATTGCAGCTCCCAGGGCAGGTCAGGAAGCTCCCAGCCCGGCATTCCGGCACGTCCCGGCTCCAGTGGCTCCTGCTGATTAAGGAGAGTGCTTGAGCAGCCAGAATTTGTCCAGGAGATTAAGAAGCAGGTGCAGCACATTGCAGAGGCAATCCCTGTGCCAAACTGTGTGTGTGGGAGAGGCATTCAGCAAGAACTTTCCATGCCTTGTCAGCACATGGAGCCATCCAGGCTTCCACAGCCTTCCAGGGACGGGACTGGCAGGGTTTTGGGAAGGGTTGTGCTGCTTAGCAGGAAAAGCTGCTTCTTATGGCAGGTCCTGTATTTTCCCACTCAAGTAACACCAATAAATGGATCATTACTTTACTTACTGTAACAAAGGCTCAATCCAGCACGGTTCAGCTCCTGGAAAAGGTCACAAAAAATCCATGCTGCTGTTAAAGGCACTTAATAGAATCCCAGAACTGGGTTGGAAAGGATTTTAAGGATCCTGTCCTGGGCAGGGACACCTCCCACTGTGCCAGGCTGCTCCAAGCCCCAATGTCCAGCCTGGCCTTGGGCACTGCCAGGGATCCAGGGGCAGCCCCAGCTGCTCTGGGCACCCTGTGCCAGGGCCTGCCCACCCTCAGGGTGGATTTATTCCCAGTAGGATAAACTGGGAAGGATTTATTCCCAATATCCCATCTAACCCTGCCCTCCTTCCATTTAAAACCATTCCCCTTGTCCTGGCACTCTCTGCCCATGTAAAAAATTCCTCTCCCTCCTTTTTTATATTCCCCTTTAGGCTCTGGACTGGGCTCTTAAGTTCTCCCAGGAGTCTCCTTTTCTCCAGGCTGAACCTCTTCCATCAGCCTGACAGTAACTTCCAAGAAGGAATTATTTGAATGAAATGGTTACTAAATCACACACACACTCTGGGAATTAGGATCACTTATACAGAGCCACAAGTGGCACCCAAAATTTACCTTTTCCATCTGGAACCAGCCAGTTTTCCCTCTGTGTGGCCCCATGTGCTCCTTCAAAGCAAAGAGGTTTAAGAAGAGAAGTGTCTAACAGCAGTTTGTAAAGGTAGGATCGTAAAATCATGGAATGGTGAGGGTTGGAAGGGATGTCAAACCCTTTTTCCGTATCTGCTGTGGGGAAGGGAGCCGGAGCTGCAGGCTGAGTGTGGAGTTTGTTTTACCCAGGATAAAACCATTGTTGGGTATTTAGCTCCACCTATGGGCACCTCCTCGTACCTCCGTAAACCTTTCAGATTTAGCAACTTAGTCCCGTTTTAAGGCTCTAACCCCAGAATCATCAGGGCTGGGAGAGCCCTCCAGGATCACCCAGTGCCACCCCAGCAGCACCAGCAGCACCCCAAAGCCTGTCCCCAAGGGCCACATCCAGACTCCTCCTGAGCACTCCCAGAGACAGTGACTCCAGCACTCCCTGGGCACCTCATCCCAAGGCCTCACCACTCTGGCAGGGAAAAATTGTTTCCAATCTCCAACCTGAGCCTGCCCTGGTGCCATTGGAGGCCATTTCCTCTCCTCCTTTCCCTGCCCCCTCCTGTCAGGGACTTGTGCAGAGCCACAAGGTCCCCCCTGAGCCTCCTCTGCTCCAGGCTGAGCCCCTTTCCCAGCTCCCTCAGCTGCTCCTCCCAGGATGTGTTTTCCAGCCCCTTCCCCAGCTCCGTTCCCTTCCCTGGCCACGCTTCAAAGAAACTCCAAACAAAACGAACTCCTGGCAGGAAAACACACAGAGACACAATGTGACAGAGTTTGGAATGTGGCAGTGCCCACTTAGCAATGGAAATGGTGTCAAGGAAAACAAACCCAGCCCCGCCAGCTCCATCCTGTCCCTCGTCATTGGAGCCACCTCTGTGCTCCTGCCTTACTCCCTGTAACGTGTTCAAAATTTGGAATTATTTGAAAGCTTAATGTCAAAATTTTCTTTACCAGTGTCTTGGGGAATGTCTTTATCATTGTTTTGTCTTTTTATATCCAACTATGAATTATTAAGAGCATTAGCAAGGAGTAAATTTCTGGCAAATGTTTCTCAGGTGTGTTGGGCCAGGCAGGATAAAAGCAAAGAGGAAGAAATTGTGTTCCTCAGGACAAGCAAAAAGCAGGAATTGAGCAGGCAGGTGATAATGCCAAGGGCAAAATCCCTGCTGGAATTGTCCAAATGGTTCCAGAGCTGCTGCAGTTCATTCCTTCCCCATCCCTGGCAAGTCTGGACTACACAGAGAACGACTGATCCACTTGTCCAATTTCAAATATCAAAGTTACTTCACCTGGTGCTGCTCTGGAAAACAAAACTCAGATTTAAACCGAACTTTGGTCCTTCAGAGGTCGTTGCCTTCACGTTGAGAACAAGGAAGGGCTTTAAGTGGGTACCAGAAACTCCTTTTTGCCCTGACAGCACTTCCATCCCTGTCCACAGCAAAGCCTTCATGGGTTTGCCATAACTTCTCTTGCAACAAAAAGACTTCAAGTTATCAAGTAGAGCCACTTAAACACTGATGTATTTCCATACTCCAGGAGCTTCAGAAATCATGGAATCATGGGATGCTTTGGGCTGGAGGGACCTTAAAGCTCACCTCATTCCACCTTCCACTGTCCCAAGTTGCTCCAAGCCCCATCCAAGCTGGCCTTGGACACTTCCAGGGATGGGCAATCCAGAACCTCTCTGGGCAACCCCCCAAATTATTCATTTTTATATAAATATTTATGAATGCACAGGGATTATCCTGGAGCAGGAAGATGTTGATACCTTTATTAGGAACTTCAGGCACAGAAGAATCAGGTTTTCACTGGAACATTCCCCACTGGATTTTATTCATGAGCAGATTCTCACACCTGGAGATCCTGCAGCTCTCTGAAGGCTGGAAAGCTTTTCTAGGAATCAATTTATGAGGGCCTGGCACTGCATTCTGCCCCTTTGGAAGCTGAAAATTCCCATTTTGGCACCGAACCTGGAGTGGCTCCATGCAGAAAATACCAGGACATTTACAAGAAGACAACAAAATATTTTAATTTCAATCTGCCCCGTGCTATACAAGTGTATAAAATACCAACTAAGCATCCAGTGGAACATTACAAAAATAAAAGAACCAGAAAAAGCAAGCAGCACACCGGAGTCATGAGGACAGGACGTGGCAGATCCAACCAGGAACACACTGTGAGCATTCCAAGATTTCCATGGTTCCCACCTCAGGCAGGGGTCAGGTATTAAAATGACAAAAATGAGATTGATTGATGGTTTTCATTGAAAAGCAGCTCTGCTTCTGTAGGAAACGCAGCAGCAGCCACCTGGGTTTCTACTGCCAAACTCACGCTTTGATTTTTCATGGAAAAAGGACAGGACAGGAATTATTCCAAAGGTTTTTAATTGAATGTGGTGAGAACACGAAGTCCAGCAGTCATTTGAGAAACATGGAAAAATCTTGGAAAGGCTTCAAGGCAGTTGTGGCAAACCTACAAAGTTTCTCTCCACTTGATTCCTTTATTTTGGGTGTTGAATGCAGCACGTGGAGCCAGCTGAGGGTAGCCCAAAATAACCCCATTTTCCTGTGTGTCCAGCTCCAGCCATCCATGGAATTAGCTCTTCTCAACAGTTCCCATGGAGCCAGGGCCACTCAGACACCAAAACCAGGCTTTGTTCCAGTTTCTAGGGACTAACAATCCAAGCTAGAGCAGAATATTCAATATATTCCTGCTCTCTAGTCCCAGATTTCTGTGTCGGTCAGGAATGCCAGGCCTTCCATAACACCTTGATTCCCTGCACCTCAGCCTGGAATGGCTCCATTCTTTTTAAAACAGGTATTATTTAAAAAAACCAAGGTGTGAACCAGGCATTTCAATCAAAACTTGCTTCAATCTCTTCTCAGACCAACTGTGTGGCAAAAGCAAACCAAGAGAGAGCCACAGTTTGATTCCTAAAAACACAATGAGAGGCTTCAAACATCCCTTTTCCAAGACCCCAAGTGGTATTTTCCATGGATAGCAGTTCCTATCTCTTCCAAAAAATACTGAACCCTGTTGCAAGGTGAGGATCTCCAGTTTAAAAAAAGCAGTAATAAAATATTTCTGTCATCTTTCTTGGAATTTGCATTTTGGAGCCTTTGAACACTGCCATATAAAACCCCTAAAGCTTCTCCCACATATTCCCACTGCTGAAATAAGCATTCCTTGGCATTAAGCATTTCATCCCAGCTGAGTTTGGAAGCAAAGCTCAAGAAAGTTTGGATTTGTGGATATCCAAAGCCAGTAGAAAAAGATCCAAGTGTGCAGCTTGGAGTAGGAATGGACAAGGAAAAGGCACTCCAGCTCTCCTCACTGGTTCCTGGGTGGAATTTTCCAATCCCTAATCAAATCTTTGCTCCCCAAAAATGCAGATTCAAGTTTATCCATCTTTTTTTTTTTTTTTTTAACTGGAAAAATCCCACTGCTCTGAATATGCACCATCAGCATTATTTGAGTCCTTTTTTTTTTCCCCCCCAAGTCAAAGCTCCCAAACGAATCCTACTGAATATATAAATTATCTGAACTTAAATAATTTTAAATCCATGTATTCCAGAACTCTCCTATTGCACGTTTTTCCATTGCTTTGCCAGATAAAACCCTTTGCAGGAATTTCACAAAGGTTAAAATTTTAGAAGCACAACTTCCAGAGCACCAAAAGCAGGTGCTGGAGGAATTGTATCCTGCTGGAAAACGAGTGCCAATAAAAACAGATATAAATATATCATGTATATACACATCCAGGAGGAATTCTGGGAGGCTGAGATAATAAATACTTGAAACAATTCCCAGATTTCCAGAAACTTGGGGGAAACTCTAGAAAATAAAGCAAATTACTTTAGAAGACCAAGAAGAAACATGCACAAAACCTAGTGTAAGAAAAAGGGTTAAATTCCCATCATCTTTCCAACCCTGTTATCCCAAGGTTTTCCAAACAATCATCAGTTGGAGGATTTATGGGAGTACAGAACAAAGAAAGCTTCCCCCAGCTGCTTTTCCCCCCAAATAACCCCAGTTTGTCCTGTTTTGCCTCAAAATGTCACCTTCTCCCCATCCTTTGTTCCCAGGGATCCGGGAATACACTCAGCCCGTGGATCAACCTGAGGCAGCAAAACTAAGGATGGAATTCCTTCATTTTGAGCAAACTTAGCTTGGAATTCTCCTACCGCAGCTGCTGCCGCTGCCACCAAACGTGTGAGCTGCTGTTTCCACAGTAAAGGTTTTTCCCTGGCAGTTTTCTACTCCAAATCCTTGGAAAAAGCAGCAGCAGCTCAGCTCAGGTGGGCAGGAGCATAATCCGGCCTCCGGGTCTGGATAATTTTGGGTTTGGGTTTCTTGGTCTCCTCTTCCACATCATTTTCCTGGTCACTCTCACAGACATGGACAACAACGCTGGGAGTGGTGGCAGTGGCTGCATGGAGCTCGTATTTCTCTCCTGGAAGGGAAAACATTGGGAAAATGCCTTTAAAAGGAGCCAGCCTGTAGGAAATGTTACATGGGCCTTTCAATATGGAAAATGTTGGACCCCTGGGTTCTGAGAATTTCAGCCTGTCAGTGCGGGGAGGCAGCGATCCTCAGAAACACACTGTATCCGAAGCAAAACCCTGGGAAAAGCTTCCTAAATTGTGTGGTAACACTGAGGCTGTTGCTGTGTAATTGAAAGTTGTATCACTGGGTGGAATATGTAGAAATGTAGAAAATTAGGTTATGGGGCTATAGGTAATAATAGGCTACAATATGGAGGATTTGGGGTGTGGGTTTATGTCTCCTCTCTCCTTGCTCTTCATAAATCTAGGGGTTAAGGTATTGGTCCAGAAGTTCTGCACTGCAGGACATGAGAAGTTAGTAATTGGACTGTAAGTAAAAACATATTACTTAGCATTTCATAATTGGTTAATTTAGACTTTAAAAAACCTTGGAAGTGAGAACTCAGGGCCGTTTTCCACCCTGCCAACTAAGAGGCACCTGTGTTACAGGTCAGAAAATAATAAACATCAGTAAAGAAGAAAAGCCTGGCATCTCCTGGGTTTAATCCAAACTCTGAGTAAAAGAACTCGAAATACAAAACCAGAGAAAACTAATAGGAAAATAAGGGAGTGACAGAATGATAAAAGCCACGAGGTGCCAGCATGGAGCATCCTGAAGGGTTTTAGTGAGCACTGCCTTGAGATCTGGGTTTTCCATCATATAAAACATTGCTTTAAAGCAGATGTTAAATAATTACTATTAATAACTAATTACTATTAATAACTAAATAATAATACAATAAATAAAAATAAATAAATCATAAGAGAAGACATTAAATAATGGTATTAAATTAAATCAAGGAAAGAACAAATGGTTTCTTCTCATCTCTTCCCTGGTCATCTTCCCTTCATTTTTTCCCTCTTTTCTTTATCCTCAATCCCTCTCCTTCTCCATGAAAAGCCCAACAATGCCTCTTTGCTCCACTTCCCTCAGAATTTTGGGAAGAAAAACTGGCCCAAAGAGCAATTCCATAGAGGAAAAAGCTCTTCCCTCCAGTTCTCTGGGAAAACACACAGTGCTGGAGCAATCCCTGCCTGCTCCTTGGGACCCATCATTAATTCCATGTTCCAGGGAACATCCCAGTCCAGGGCAGAGCTTTAGAGGGCTCAACACTCCCAATAAACATGGAAAATCTCACAGAAAAGGGATTGCAGATCAGCCCAGGAGCTCAGTAACAGGAGAAAAGGACCAACTTTTAATGCCTGGAAAGCCTTTAGATATTTATTTTAAATTTTCTTTTTGGAATCCCTAAAATTGGAAAGGAAAACTCAAGAGTAAAGAAACAGCATCATGGAGCTGAACTTCCACACAAGCAGAGGCTGTTGTGTTACTTAGTTATTATTTATTCATTCCAGTTGTTCCATCAAAAACAACCTCTGCTTCCAAAACCCATTTCAGGAACAATAAAATCTTTGATGGAAATATTTCATAATTAAAAATGATGAAGAATATTTAATTAGAAGGATTCTTCATGGACAGATTTAAATCCCAACATGTAGGAGGTCAAAGCTGTGCCCTGCTCTTTTCTCCATCCTTTACAATTCCCTAAGTCTGGAGGTGCACAGGAATTGAAAAATCCCCCAGTAAAATGAATCTGACACAGTTTTTATTCTCTTTAATCCTGTTATGAAATGTGGCCATTTTTCTCTCCCCTAAAATTAATAATACAGCTACAAACAGGTTAAATCAGAGTTGTCCTTGAGGAAAGATTAATTTGCACCAATTTTCATTAAATTTCATAAAGTTGCATAAAATATGGGAGAAAATGAACTCAAGGGATGTGATCACTAATTGGTGAGAAAAGAAGTGGCAGGAATTTATCCCTCTCAAATTCCAAGGAATTTTAGGTTGATAGTTCCTCCTACACCCAGTAGCAGTTTCCTCCTCCGAGGCAAACAGAAATAAAAAGAAAATGGAAATAAAAAGAAAATGGAAATAAAAAGAAAATGGAAATAAAAATTTCTTGGAAAAGTTTTAGAAATTCAGGAAGTTTCGAGGTGTTTTCCCTAACCAAAATTCTGTTTTTACACCTTCTTACCTGGTCCTAGCTTGGAAATAGCATATAAAAGGTCATAGTTAATGACTGGAGTGGCATCCTCCACTTGTTTCCAATCCACAGGAGGAGAGGCAGGAGGGGAGATCAGAAACTGCTTGTCTGGGTTTGGGGGGGCCAGATGGGAGCTTCCAATGTGCAAAGTCTGGAAAAGAAGGGAGAAGCCAAAGGTGTCACTGAGAAAGATCCACGAATGCAGGGCTCAGCAGGAATGGGAAGGCTGGCACGGATGTCATGCCCTGCCCAGCACTCAGGGTGGCAGCACCAGCCAGGACACCACAGCTCCAAGGGAAATTCCAACGGATGCTTTTCCCTTCAAATCCAACATCTGCCCTTACAAGACTGGAGCAGGAGGACACGGCCTCTAAGGCCTAATGAGAAATGGTGCTGGAAGTCATCCCCACCAGTGAGAGGGAGGCAATTCCAGGAGGGATAGGAATAACCTGGATCATGGCGGCTGTCCCTGGGGTCACTCATGGATTCATTTTCCCACTCCATTTCAGAGGGAAAAGCAGCTGGAAAAGCAGCTGGAAAAGCAGCCTGATTCCCAGAGCCAGGGTTTCTGTAGGAGCAGAGGCCAGCGAGCTCCAGAGCTGCTCTGGGGGAGATCCCAAGAACGGGATGGGCAGGGAGAGCCCGGAATGGGCAGCTCCAAACCTTGGATCCCTCAGGGACTCCCTGGGTGCTGGCAGAGCACAACCAGCCTCCCCCAGCCCTTTAAATTCTTGGAATGTGCTGATTCCCATCCAAGGTTATCCACTCAATTCAGAGGGAGAATAAATGGGAAATACCAACAGTCTCCAAATCCATGGAGCTCTGGAACAACCTTGGATCCTCTAATTAATCTGAAAAAATGACCAGGAAGGAGGAAATTCTGCTTGAATCCCCCCAAGGATAATCCCAAAAGGCTTTACCTGAGCAAAATAGAGTTTGAGTTCTTTTCCAAGGAATTCTGTCTTGTCCAACTGGATCCTGGCATCTGCTGCAGATAAAGGGTTGCTGAAGTTAATTCTCACTCTTTTGAAGCTCTTAAAATACTGAAAGGTGAGGTCCCTGTCGTAGGGTCGGAACAGGGATTCAAATTTGGCCTGGAGAGAAAGGAACAGAGGAGAAAATCAGTCTTAAACATTAATTAAGACATTAATTAAAAAGTTACTAATAAGGGCAAATGACCACTCTTAAATATAGATTATTGTAACAGCTTAATTTGGGTTTTTTCCTTTTTCTTTCTAGAATGAACCTTTCTGCCTTATCACTTATTTTCTCTACATCATTAAAGCAGATGATTATCATTAATAAGCGATATTATTATATATTATCACTTATTATATTATCAGGAATAAGTGTTGGATGAGACACCCCAATTTCACAACGCTAAGATATTGAAAAGAAACGTTTCATATAAAATTAACACCCAAAAGCCTTGAAAAAAGTCTGCCAAGCCTTTGCCTAAATGTGCAAATTTCAAGGGAACCAATACAAGTTTTAATAGAGAAAAATGAAAAAATCCTATTTGATTGTCAAGCTAAATGTGATTTTCTTCAGTGACTCAGCACACAGAATAAACTCCATGAACATCTCCTGCTATTTTTCATTTCATTTATGTAAAGTGCTTCCACTCTCTCTTCAGGATTCCAGGCCAAAGGAGAGACACAAGAGGTGGCTCTGGAGTTGCCAGGCCCTTCCCAAGTGTTTTATTCCAATGGGTTCAGGATTCAAATTTGAGGCATTTCCAGACATTTTCTCTCCCCTAAAAGCTTCCTAGAAACTCAGGACAAAGCCAAAATAAACATTACTTCGTTGAGGGGTTTTTACTGTAATATTTTGAATTAGTAGAGGGGAAAAAAGCAGGGAAATTACATAAGAAGGCAGGAAGTAATTCAGAATTTCATCTTCCTCCCTGAGAAGCTCCACTTCACAAACTCATCACAGCTGGGTGTAAAATCATTATATTTCAAAGAGATTTTAAAATCAGAGCTGTTCTGCTTCTCCAGCTTCTTCAGAATGAGCTCTGAAACAGGAGCAGAACCCTCCCCACACAGAGCTGGAATTTGGGAGCCTCAGAGCTGAGATGCAACCATGAAAAATACACCCGAAAACTGCATTTCCAAGTTCCCATTCCATATTTAAACCCAGAGAGATCAGTTTTATATATATATTTTTTTTAAAAATTTATTTAAATATGTGATTGCAGTGGTCAGAAATGTCACTTTGGCACTATGACACTAAAAAAAAATGTTACTTTTGCCCTTAAGGTATCTTAGCAGTCAACAATTCACTGTATCAGGACCAATAAATATTTTATTTTATATTTACATTATTTATTATTTCTTTTCTATTGGCAATCAGTTAAACACAGATCCAAGAGGACCTTCTTATAGTTTTAGCAGGAAAAAAATCCCAAGAAAAGTATCAAATGGATTATAAACTGGTGGATCTTGCTACCAAAATAAGAATTAAATATTTGCTGAAAATTCAGAATACACCAAACAGTCAAAGAAGTCTGGAGGGAAAATTGAAATAATTTTCCCAGCCACACAGAGCTAAGATTGAATAATTCCCAGAGCTGGAGCCATTCCCATCAGAGCAGGCTGGTGCACACCTCCAAGCTCCAAGCCTTTCACAGCACACTGGAATTGCCTTCCAAGGAAGGAAAAAGCAGCACCTCCAAAGTGAAGTTCCCAGAAATAACCCCATCAAACCTACCCTCGTTTCTGGCTGGGTGAAGACATCCCCATCTGCCAGGCAGGCGATGAGCGAGCTAAAACTGTAATGAAAATTGCGGAAATGCATTTTGGGGCTCGGCCCGAGCGATTCCCGCAGAAATCCCGGGATTTTCGGGAGCCCTGGCTGCTGCAGGCAGCGTTTATAAGGCAAGCGAGTCCAGCCCCTGGTGAAAAAAAGCTCTCAGAGCATCCTGTGTGTGACAGCGAATTCCTGAGCAGAGTCCCGCATGCTTGGAGGGAGTCGGGAACAAAATGTAAGCGGCACTGGAAAGAGGTGACGTCAGCAATTAGTCAGCTTCCCTCTGCTAATTACCGGGAGCATGGAAAATCCAGCTGAGCCGAGCTGGGCAGCTGCTCCCCAGCCTCCTTCTTGCAGCATAGTTTCCACTGGCAGTAATTCCACGCAGCTCCCGGCCCGCGCTGCTCCCGCTGCAATGGGACATTGCCCGATGGAAAATGTTCCTGCCACGGCAGCCCCGCTCCGGGAAAGGGCTGGAATGAAGGCAGCAGGAAAACTGCCTCACATTCCTGATTCTCTGGGGATGGGAAATGAATCCCTCAGCTCGGCAGCTTGTGCAACAAAAAAACTCCACAGGTTGAAATTTCAAGATTGATCTGGGAAAATAATTTTCCTCCCATCACAAGGATTCATTTGGAAGCTTCTTCAAAGCAACTCCGTGGATTAATTACCATTCTCACCTTATTAAAAAACTCTTTCCCAGCCTGGTTTTGTTGGGGGTTGGTTTGGGCTTCTTTTTCCTAACAGGAGCTTGCTCAGCAATCTGGTGGCAAGGTTTTACCAGAACCTGAGCTACAGCAGCAGGGACCAGGTATGGAACCTGAATTCCTGACATTTTCTGGGACACCTGTCTCCCACTTTCAAAGCATTCCCAAAACGCAGCACAGAACACAGGTTTTTGTGGTCTTTTCTTGCGGATTTTTTTTTTTTTTGTGGGTTTTGGTTTGTTTTTTTTTTTTCATCAAAAACCATTTTAAAAACTCATCACCGTTTCAAGTAATTAATGAACTTTAAATTGAAGCTTTCACAAACTCTTTGGAACTCTCCTATGCACATTCAGCTACAAAATTATAATGAAGTCAAAATCTGAAGTGCCATTAGTTCATTCTACTTTAACAAAGGGCTATGACAGAAGCACCAAGTTTTAAGGAACACCTACAAACAATGCACAGTGCTAAGTTTAAAACCTAACTTCATCAATATTTAACTACATAAAACTATTCACGTGAAGACTGTTCTCTATTTTTAGGGAATTCTTTGCTTAAATCCCCATTGAAAGTCAAACTCCCTGCTGCTCTTAGGCTACCTCAGTGTAAAAGTCAACACAGCATGAAAAGAATACTCAAACCAATTTCTTGGAACCTTTTCTTGGAAGTCCTCACTTAAAAATCCCAGGATCACTGAGGCTGGAAAAACCCTTCAAGACTATCAAGTCCAACCTGTGACTGAATCATCACCCCCTGTCCCCAGCCCAGAGCATTGAGCACCACATCCAGACATTCCCTGGACACCTGCAGGGGTGGGGGCTCCAAACCTCCCTGGGCAGCCCCTGCCAAAGGCTGACCACCCTTTCCAGGAAGAAAGGGATGAATTCCATCAGTGAGGATGGGATGCAGCAATAATCAGGTCTGGGCACACACACAGCACACACAGAAACTCGGGTACTTCAGGAGAGGATTCACAACCAGCCCTGATGCCCCTGAGCCCAGAAAACCACCCCAAGCACATCCTAAATCCTGTCCCTGACCTGGAATTTGCTGGCAAGTATCCTGGAGACTTCGGATGTGGAAGGAGCAGGCATGACTCCATAAACCAGAGGTCAGGATGCTCACCTGGAAAGTATGGCCATGAATCACCTGAGCATAAAGGCAAACAGGCTGCCCACATGCCAGGGAATGCTGCAGCTCCTGATAAGAAAGCAGAGCAGGTTCCTGCTCTAACCTGGAACAGCCTCAGGTCAGTGCAGCACCTCTGGGGGATATTTCTGTCCCTGGAGCTCATGAAGAGTGAAACATGAAAAATCTCTCTGATTGCAGCCCTCAAGGCCACCTACACATTTCTGAGAGCCAGGGAAAATTACTTCAGAAGCCACCTTTCAAACAGAACTTTGTCATCTAATTCAGGACTAGAGTCTGGCTATAAACAAACCAACTGGTTCTCAGAAATGTAACACCTCACAAAGCAATTTTTTCACACTTTTCTGCAGATTTAAAAGAACCATTTAAGTCCGACTGATACACACAATGTATTTAACTGGCCTGTTTAAAACCCCAAAGAATCAACCCCAGTATGTTCCACTTTGTTTTTTGACATGGTTGTGTCTCACGTCATGGAATCACAGAAAGGTTTGGGTTGGGAGGGACCTTAAAGCCCTGAGCAGGGACACCTTCCACTGTGCCAGGCTGCTCCAAGCCCCAATGTCCAGCCTGGCCTTGGGCACTGCCAGGGATCCAGGGGCAGCCCCAGCTGCTCTGGGCACCCTGTGCCAGGGCCTGCCCACCCTGCCAGGGAACAATTCCTGCCCAATCTCCCATCCAGCCCTGCCCTCCTCCAGCTCAAGGCCAGGTCTCTCAGTGTATTAAACAAACCACCCTGAGTTATTAATACCAAACTCAAGCACTTTGTCAAAAGAAAAGCCCCAATTCCCACTGCCCCTGGGGCAGTTAGTGAAGAGCTGTTCCAGGCAGAGCTCTGTGTGGAGAGCCCTGAGCTCATGTGGAAACCAAGAGGCAAAGTTACAAAAGCCCCATTGCCACAGCCTGAGTGTTGCAATGTTCCTTCCACGGGGTCAGCTCTTGGAAGGTTTGGTACCCACATGCAAACACCTTGCCTGGAACAGGAACATTGCAACACCCTCAGAAGTCCTGGATTTGATGTTCTGATATAATCAGAGGGCAGCTTTTCTTCTCCCTTATCTCCTTTTGGAGAGTTTGCTGCTTCCTGTCCTCCCTTTGAGACTCCCTAGCAAGTACAGAGAGAGAACAAGGGCAAGATCACCTGCACAGGAAGGACAGGGACATGCTGGAGAGAGTCCATGGAGGCAGCAGGATGAGCAGAGGGATGGAGCAGCTCTGCTGGGAGGAAAGGCTGCGAGAGCTGGGATTGTTCAGCCTGGAGAGGAGAAGCTTTGGGCTGAGCTCAGGGTGGCCTTGCAGGGCCTGAAGGAGCTGCAGGAAAGCTGGAGAGAGACAATTCCCAAGGCATGGAGGGCCAGGAGCCAGGGAATGGCTTCCCAGTGCCAGAGGGCAGGGCTGGATGGGAGATTGGGCAGGAATTGTTCCCTGGGAGGGTGGGCAGGCCCTGGCACAGGGTGCCCAGAGCAGCTGGGGCTGCCCCTGGATCCCTGGCAGTGCCCAAGGCCAGGCTGGACATTGGGGCTTGGAGCAGCCTGGCACAGTGGGAGGTGTCCCTGCCATGGCAGGGGTGGCACTGGATGGGCTTTGAGGTCCTTTCCCACCCAGACCACTCCATGGTTCCATGATGCCACTGCACTTTGGGAATGAGAGCAGAGGGGCCAGAACAGTGTGACAGGACAGCAGGGTCAGCTCTGCTTCCTCAGGTGTCACCTTGAAAGCTGCAGATTCCAGGGCTCACGTTCTGGAAGCTGAGTTACAAAACTGCAGACAAGATGCTCAATGAAGACCTAAAGTGCTCCCAAACCCCAACAGCACCTGACAGATGCCCCAGCGCTGCCCAAGCACTGAAATGTTACAGAGACCATTTTTTGAACATTTTTGGGGGCTGAAAGGGCAAACAAAGAACCCAATAAATACATGAAATAGTGGGAACACAGCATGACTGAATGCCATAATTAGCTCCACAATTTAATCTCCACGTGCAGCGGAATAGGTACGGCACAGAAGAGAAGGAAATGAGGCCACAGAAACAGAAAACAGTCACAAGTCCCCAAAATTGCCAATAACTACAACAGCAAAGCAAACAATCAGAGAAGGAAAATGAATGTGAAGTTAAATATATTGGGAATTCTCTTAAGTCAATCAAATTACCCCCCACGAGCCATACATCAGAACAATCCAGCCCATTCTCTCCTCTCCTCCCTGGCAGGTTTTACAGCTGCCCTTGGAGGGTGCTCTTTGTGTAATCCCTGTACTCCCACTCCAGACCTGCTGCTCTTCTATCAACACTTAGCTTCTATTCCTGTCTCCATGTTAATTAGCCTGCCTCAGTCCTTCCTCAGGACAGGGATAAACATCTTGAAGTTATCTACAATGAAAATCACACTGGTTTCATTTTCCTGGGGGTTGGAAAAGGAGAGGAGGAGCAGACAGAAGAGCACAAACAGGTTCCAGAGCTATCCACGCATATTTGGGGTCAGGAAGCTCTGTGGGCACTGGCATACACCTGGATCAGATATTAGAAAAAAATTCCACCCTGTGAGGGTGGGGAGGCCCTGGCACAGGTTGCCCAGAGAAGCTGTGCCCCATCCCAAATTATTCCATGATTCTGAGCTGTCTGGCTCAACCAGAGCCAGGAGTGAGGGCAGTGAATTAAACCATTTGCCTCCAAACCCCTGAAAAAGCCCTAGTCTTATTTTACTGGTCAAAAATGAATCCACATTCCCAACCACTCCCCTGCTCCCCACAAAGAAAATAACCCCAAAACAAAAATCAAAAATTCCCAGACTGGTTTGGATTGCAAGGACCCTAAATCCCACCCAGTGCCACCCCTGCCATGGCAGGGACACCTCCCACTGTCCCAGGCTGCTCCAAGCCCCAATGTCCAGCCTGGCCTTGGGCACTGCCAGGGATCCAGGGGCAGCCCCAGCTGCTCTGGGAAAGATGTCTGACAGGAAACCTGGATATGAGTTCTTTTTGCAAGTCTGACAGGATTTCTCATAAAGTAAAATTCCCTCCTGGCAGACCAATCCTACTTAACTACACTTTTCTCCTCAGAATCCTCCAGCAGCCAGGGAGCCTGGCACTGGCAATGCCTGGAATGGCAGCACACCCACTCATGCCTCTAACTTAGCCCTATAAATTTTTCCCATGCCAAGCACACCCAGCTCACAAACACAGGGAGGAGAAGGCAAAATTATCACCCAGTATTAATGTTAAAGAAATTTTAGGAAGAAATTATTTACTCACAGGCCATTGAGGCCCTGGCACAGATTCCCAGAGAAGCTGTGGCTGCTCCATCCCTGGCAGTGTCCAAGGGCAGCCTGGACAGGGCTTGGAGCAGCCTGGGACAGTGGAAGGTGTCCCCTGCCCATGGCAGAGGGTGGAACTGGATGAGTTTTAAGGTCCCTTCCAACTTTAACCATCCTGTAATTCTGTGACAATTTCTTCTGCTTTGTGGTTATGAAAAGCTGTGTTTTAAAGTTACATATTCCATGTTGTATTTTCTTCATTCATCAGAAAGACGTGAGTGAAATAAATACGTTCCTCCCGCAGGGAAATCATCTGCACAAACCAATTTGTTAACAAGAACAGAAGTCTGTGGTATCACAGAATGAACTGCACAAGGAGTATGTGCAGACTTATTTACAGTAAAGAAATCAGAGCACAGCAACACAAGCCCACAAACTGGTTTTCCAAATGACAGCATGCCATGGCCGGAGCCCAGGAACGCCCACGCGGTGACACCATGGAAAAGGGGCACGGAGCCGGAGCTGGGCGGGGCAGCAGCAGCAGCTCCTCTCCTTACCTGTGCCCCAGCAAACACAGCTGCTCAGCATTTCACAGCCCTGCAAATATTCCACCCCCTGAATGCCCAGCCAGAAGAAGAGAGCCCAACATTTGTGCAGCCTTAAGAAACTTGAAAGGATCTGATTCCATGGAATAGGGGGGGCACAAAGGCCTGGCTGCGCTCCATGCAATTATGCCGAGTGCTCCTCTGAAAGGAGGATTCCATGGCTCTGAAACTCCACTACTGGGCAATTCTGAGATCTTTTCAGAAATAGAACTTGTCAGAAATATTTATCAGAGCATTAAGTCAGCACAGTTAGCAGTGGCACGCTCTGTATGGGAACACAGATATTTACTGCAGAGGATAAACTCAGGTGACAATAAAAACTGAAGACCACGTGTCTGGGGTGCTGTGTCACCTCCGTTTTACACTTCCAGCTGTTCCAGGAAAACCTTTTCCTATTCCAAATACATTTTCTAAGATGTCAGGCAAACCCATAGGAAAGCCAGTGGAAAAGCTCTGAGGATTCTGCACCTTAAGACACAAGACTCAGTACAGACACAAGACTCAAACACTTTGATACACCTGAGGGATGTTACAGAGGGATAAATGCCAGTGAGTTTTTTAAAAAACTCTGCCTATTTCTACTGTCTTTATTTCTGTTTAAACTCATTAACTGCTTTACTTTGATTCCAAAATTACCTACAGGTAATGTATTTATAGAAGAAAGAGCACATTATGAAACACCTTTTGCAGTAATTGGGTTGGGAGATTAGAAAAAGGAAGGAGAAAAGTTCTTGCAAAGTCAATCCAAGAAACATTCCCCTCACCACAGAGAGAGAATTTGGCTTCAGATCATCAAAACAGCCTTCAAGAAGATGCTTTTTAGAAGTCTATGAAAATTCCTGAAGAGCACTGTCCAGGAATATTATAATTAACCCATGATATGCTGGGGTGAGAGGAAATAAACAGCCAAAGACAAAAGAAAACGCCAAAGGTGACAATAAGCCACAACAAAAGTAAACAAGAATATTCCTATGGCCAGATGCAGTTGCAGTGTTGATTTTTATTTCTATTTATGGCAGAAAGGAGGAAAGAAGGTGACAGGGACAAAAATCCAGTCTCCAGCTCACCACGGAAACCGTGCACATGCCACCCCAGGAAAAGCTAACTATGGAAAGAGAAGGGCAGGAAATCCTCAAACAACTCCTCTCCAACTTGCTGAAGGCTTCTCTAAATATAGCTGGCTATATAAATCCTTCCCTCAGAGTGGAGATTAAAAAAGGGGGAAGAGATGGAAATTCTCCAAAGATCACCTCTATTTGTTAGGAACTAAAAAAGGACAAGGACTTTGAACCAAAATTGGTTAATAGGGCATTTTTCATACCGGAGAAAAACTTTTTACAGCAGAATTGAAGGAAGTTATTTGTTAAATAAATTGTTAAAAATGCTCCTGCAGCCCCCAAGATAAAAAGAGATTTCTCCCAAGCACGGGGTAACTATGAAATAAAGGAAGCACAAGAGATTCCTACCACTGTAACCAAGAAAAATCAGCTCCAGTCTGACCTTTCCAAGGTTATTTATTTGAATTAATAGCTCAAAGGGGAAAAAATAAATCTAGAAAGTAATTAACAGATCTGTGGAGCTACAAGATGAAATAAGTCAAGACAGAAAGAAGGGACATGCTCCAACACATCACTCCAAACCAAAAAGGGGCTCTGGCTCATTACTTCTTGAGTGAGGGGGCACATTCTGCATGAAGAACTCGTTTTATAAAGAGGGAACAGCTGTAAAGTTATAAATAAGTGAGACTGAGCAGAGGGAGAGGTCCAGGGAATAGGGCACATGCTTCCAGTTGGATTCCTGGATTCTTGGAGCATGTCCTGCATGCTCTGACAGTGAGCACAGCTGGAGCCCTGCACATCACCCAGGGCTCAGGGGCAGCCAGGGAATGCTGGGGCTGATACAGGGAGGCCTCAAAGTGCCACGTTTAGGGACTGGACAGGGACCACATTGCAGAGGAATTTAACCCAGATCTACTGGAATGGTGACAGTGTCCCAAGGAGAACAGCCCTGCGCAGCCAAACCATGAAGTGATGGGCAATGGAAGCTCCCACACAAACACAACAGGCTGTGACAGCTCACGAGAGGATGGGGGTGAAAGGGACAAGAACAAAGCTCAGGGCATCCCGGGATCCCTGAGGCTGGAAAAGCCCTCCCAGCCCAGCCAGGCCCAGCTGTGCCCCATGCCCACCTTGTCCCCAGCCCAGAGCACTGAGTGCCACCTCCAGCCCTTCCTGGGACACCTCCAGGGATGGGCACTCCAAACCTCCCTGGGCAGCCCCTGCCAAGGCCTGAGCTCCCTTTCCATGGGGAAATTCCTGCTGCTGTCCACCCTGAGCCTGCCCTGGCCCAGCCTGAGGCCGTTCCCTCTCCTCCTGTCCCTGTTCCCTGGCAGCAGAGCCCGACCCCCCCGGCTGCCCCCTCCTGGCAGGGACTTGTGCAGAGCCACAAGGTGCCCCCCCCAAAAAAGTTCCCTAATTCTCTTTCATGGGAAGAAGGGAAAGTTCCCCATAAACAATCCAGCAGTGTGCCATAACCCAGCCCCACAGCTGACAGTGCTTTATTCAAACCCCATCAAATCAAACCAGGGTGGTCAAAGCTCCCCCAATCCAGATGTCCCCAAAGGAAGCACATCCTTTCCCCATCCCTGCCTTCCATACTGGAGCTGGCAGCAGCAGTAGCCACAACATAAATGAGATACAGAACACTGAAGCAAAATATGGTTTATGATTTAAAAGCATCCAGAGCCAATAAGCTGAGATCAGCTTTGATCTCATGTGTAAGAGCAGTGATAAAGACACAACGTATTTTACAGGAGAGCAGTTTTCAGAAGTTAAAATTCTGAGGTGTTTGTGTAAGGTTGGGATCCAGATTCAGATCCCAGTACCTGAAGGAGCTGCAAGAAAGATGGAGAGAGACTTTTCACAAGGGCTGGAGGGCCAGGACCTGGGGAATGGCTTCCCAGTGCCAGAGGGCAGGGCTGGATGGGAGATTGGGCAGGAATTGTTCCCTGGGAGGGTGGGCAGGCCCTGGCACAGGGTGCCCAGAGCAGCTGGGGCTGCCCCTGGATCCCTGGCAGTGCCCAAGGCCAGGCTGGACATTGGGGCTTGGAGCAGCCTGGCACAGTGGGAGGTGTCCCTGCCATGGCAGGGGTGGCACTGGATGGGCTTTGAGGTCCCTTCCAACCCAATTCTGTGATTCCAAGATGTATTAAAGACTCTGTCTTCAAAACACATATACACTCTATAATGTCTTTTAACTATTCCTTGAGGAAAAAAATATTTATTTGGCTCCCTGGCTTGATGACACACACAGTGATCATCACAGCAACACTAAAAGGCAGGTGGAAATTTTAGTTCAATATGATTCCATCTCCCCTGAAACTTTTCTGAGAAGACCAAAAAAGTCAAGGTATTTTTATCTCACTTTGTACATTCCAGATAATGAAGGAGGTAAAGACAAAAGGTCAGTACAGAGGGAAAAAAAGCAAAAGGAATGAATCTGTGTCAGCCTGTCTGTATTCCCTACTCAACATCTAAATCAAGAGTCAATCAGTGCATATTAAAGGTTCAGGTAAAGCAATTAAAGAAGCCCAACTATTTTTTCTTTGAGCAACCAAAAGCCTTTGTTTCCAAATCTATTCTGAAAGTCAAAGGGGCTGGAGAGTGTCCAGGGCAGGGAAGGGAGCTGGGAAGGGGCTGGAGCCCCAGGAGCGGCTGAGGGAGCTGGGAAAGGGGCTCAGGCTGGAGCAGAGGAGGCTCAGGGGGGACCTTGTGGCTCTGCACAAGTCCCTGACAGGAGGGGGCAGCCGGGGGGGTCGGGCTCTGCTGCCAGGGAACAGGGACAGGAGGAGAGGGAACGGCCTCAGGCTGGGCCAGGGGAGTTTTCCCTTCTTAGTTTCACCTGCATTTTCCTATTGAAGGCCTTCAAATTCTGCAGGTTGGAGTTTCCCCAGGACAGATGCACGTTCCTCAAGGCTCAGGGCAGTAAAACAGGCAGCCTGGGCCATCACTGCAGTGAACATTCTATTTGCTCCCCTCAATAACAGCCAAGTGCCACCTTTCTTCAGAGGAGGGTCTTGGTGGTCCCTGCTCCCAGAGGCTGCTTCTCAGATGTTCCAGATGGCTTTTGAGAATTGGGTGCAGCCTTACAGCCAGGATAATACACAGCTGTCATTCCATGGGCTGCTCCCCCTCACAGATGGATCCAGCTGATCCAAGCCCTCCCAGAGCTATTCTTACTCCCTGATGACATTTGCTGAAGGAACAGCAGTCTGATTACTGTGCAGCAAATGAAAAAGCTGTGGAGAATGGTTTGGAACAAGCAGGTTTTCCTCAGGGGAACCCTAAAACCTGGAAGACAATTTTGTTTACCATTTAATCCCAGACTGGTTGGGATGGGAAGGGACATCAAAGCCCATCCAGTGCCACCCCTGCCATGGCAGGGACACCTCCCACTGTCCCAGGCTGCTCCAAGCCCCAATGTCCAGCCTGGCCTTGGGCACTGCCAGGGATCCAGGGGCAGCCCCAGCTGCTCTGGGCACCCTGTGCCAGGGCCTGCCCACCCTCCCAGAGAAGTTTCTTTTCCTTATAGCCAACCTAAACCTTCCCTCCCCTCCATCAGTTTGAAGCCACTACCTCATGTCCTGTCCCCACACACTGTTGTAAAAACTTCTTGAAAGTTCCAACCTTATTTCTTCCTCCTTCACTTTAAATTCTCACCTATTCCAGGTCTGTGAAGTGCAACCCAGGCTTGCTCCAGTTTCACTTCCTAATTTTCTGGATCTGAGTTGAACAGCTGTTTCTGTGACAGAAGAAAGAAAATCTTCCAGAACATTTCCTGTATCTATTGCTATTATATCAAAAGAAGAATAAAGAAGAACTACGGAATATTCTGAGTGGAAGGGACCCATAAAATCATGGATCCAGCTCCTGGCCCTGCATGGACACCCCAACAATCCCAGTGCCCTGGCAGCGCTGTCCAAACACTCCTGGAGCTCTGGCAGCCTCAGGGCCGTGTCCATTCCCTGGGGAATCTGGGCAGAAATCCTACTCCAATTAATTCCTACTGCAATTACAAACATTTATTTGCAGGCCTGCTCCCTGGAGCTGTGTGTCCTTCCAGCAGAAGGCTGGAATGCTGAGGGATCCCGAGTTCTGCCCAAGGAGGTGGGAATGGGGAGCAGCTGTGGACGTCAGGGAGGCTCCTGGGAAGCCAAGTGCTGGATTCCCACACAACCTGCAGCCACTCCACAATGACTCCACTGAGGGATTAAAAAAACCCTGATGGTTTTTTAATGCAAATTCCAACTGCAGTGCCAAGAAGGAGCTGTTTTTCCTGAAGACTTACAGGATACATTTTAATAACTTCAAATGCATGAGCTGGTGTCATTTTTGCATTAGGAGATCCAAATATATTCAAATAAAACATCCAGAGTTGTGCTCTGTCACACAAGGGCCATTTACAGATTCCATGGGAGACAGTTTTCCAGCCAAGCATCTGAAAAAATAAATACCTACACTGTCCTTCTTCCATCCTTGGAAAAATCCATGACTTACACTTCCATTTCCAACCATTAAACACTAAATTCCTGTTCAATGAGTGGTAACACAAAAGTGGGCATTTGGAAATTCCACTACAGAGTATCTGAGTAACCACCAGCCTCATTTAGAAAACTTTTGAATGGGGCAGATATGTTCCAAAATGTAAAGGCTTTTTCCAACACGTTTCCACTCCTGCAGGGAATATACTCAAATGATCCATAGGGAATTGATGACAATTCTGCCCTCATCTGGGCACTCAAAAGGAAATAAACATTTTCGTTTTCAGTATTTAGTAGCAATTATTTTTCTACTCATCTTAAAAAAAATCATTCCATTTAGAAAAACATTCCAACGCCTGTGCAATCCAGGATTTTCAACCAAACCTGCTGAGGGAAGAACAAAACCCTCTAAGGAAAATCCAGATATCTCTCTGCTTTGTTCAAAAATTGGTATTTTGGAACAAAGGAACCCGAGATGAGGAATTATGATGCTCATTTATCCCTAATCCACCTGAAAGCCCGATCAGCACTGGAATTCTTTCCTGCTCATCCCCACCCTGCACTTGGGAGCTCCAATCCACTCAGCCCAGAGTAGCCAGAGTCTCTCTGGAAAACACAGGGAATATTTATGGCTGCTGAATGCCTGGGGAAGGTGTTATGTTAGAAAGCCCACACTGAGTTTGTTCTCACTGAAAGGGGAAAACAAAGAGCAGGATAAAAGGCTGGGAATTTCTGAGGAGCACTCTCCACTCACTCCAAGGACTGGGAGCCCAAAGCCCTTATTCAGACATCACTCAGGGATAATCTCCTCTGGACACAACTTAATCCTTTCAAGAATGATCTGGAAAAAAAAGGTATTGAGTTTGCCTTTGAAAGAGCTCCTGCAGGGAAGGAAAATGTCCCTTAAAGTCAGAGGGAGTGTTCTTCAAGTCATCTTGAGAGACATTTCTCCAAATCATCAGAGAGTGGCCAAAAATTGGAATGTCTGGAGCCTCTTAGAAAATTTCCATCAAGTAAAAGGGTTAAAAGACAAGGGAGAAATGAAAAGCAGAGGATGCAAGCTTTGGGTTTTAAGAATCAAAGGCCAGAAGTGACAGGAAGAGCTCCAAATGGTTCTCTGAGGCATTGGAAAGTGGACAAAAATTGTGGAGAAATAAGAATTCCAACGGACGGAGAGGTGCAGTGAGAGAGTCAAGCTTGGATCTGGAGAGGAGGAGAGTGCTCATCTCTGTGGGATCTTGAATGGCTGAGAATTAACTTTTAAAAGCCCTTTCTGGTCAAAAATTTCTTCAGGTGGATCTAACTGAAAGTGAGGCACCATCCACTTTCCAAGGAAACTTAAGGTGTTTAAGCACCATTCCATTACTTTGCCCTGTTCCCAAAGCAGCCCAGGAGCTGAGCAGGACAGTTCAGAACAGCTGAACACAAAATAAAGGCAGCAGCTTTCATTTATTAATAACAAATATTCAACCTATTCCACCTGAGCTGGCTGGTTGAATCCAGAATATATCCATGCACAAGCTGTTCCCACAGGAAAAGAAACCACTAACACCAAACCCAGCACACAACAAAACAAAAAACTCTCACCAAGCCATCAAGAAAAACCCAAACACAAACCAGCTTCCTCTGCAGCTCCCTAAAAATCTTGGATGCACCACCTTTGGCAGAGGCAGCTCTTGGCAAGGAAGTGGGAGCTGCAAAAAGTGGGATCTGTCAGGCATTCAATATTCACCTTCACATCTCTGAAAGGACAGAAGGAACTCTTTCCAAAGCAGCTCCTTTCCAAACCCCAGGAGCTGCCCCAGACATTTGGATCCACAGCCCCATCACAAAAATTGCCCCAGAATTCACTCCAAGGACACTGAAAGCTGCACTCCCTCACCCTCCCCACTGTTTCGTGGCACTTCTGGTTTCTTTTGGCTCTGTAACACCAGAGTAATGAACACTGCTCAGCTCACACCTGCCAGTGGGAAAACCATGGAAGTTCACACACTTCCAGGCATTTCCAGGGGCAAAGCAGAGACTGGAGAACTTGGCTGATAATTAACACTGATAACATGAAATAATAAATTCATTAGCAACCAGTAAAGAAATCCTTGGCCAGTTTACTGCCTGTGAGGACACCATTCACTGCCAGTTTCCCCTCAAATTCCTGAATTATGCCAGCAGGAAAATACAGGGAGGAAAAGCAAGTTCAGAGAAAAGCCCTTTTAGCTGGTATTAAATGTCATATTTATTTCAAAATAAGCATTTTTAGAAAGTCAATGAGCAGCAACTTTTCACTTGCTCTTTTAATGAGAGCTTTTTAAAATTGATGTCCCATGATTTGTATAAAATCATGGAAATCTGCCCCATTTCCTGATAGGCCACTGCAGCATTTATTTGACTAATTCCTTCCACTGGGTTTTCCATAAGTGATTCATGGCTGTACTCAGCTTTCCTGGAAAACATTTCCCAAAGTCTGGAAGGTATGGAAAGCAGGAGATTCTCCTGGGCTGGCTTCTAACTGTGAATCCTTGTGCCTCTCCCTCTCTTTAGAGACAAACAGCAGTTTAACAACTTCATTATATCAGCTCTGATTTAATTATTTTTTCCCCTAAGTATGAGAAAAAACAAAACTTATGTTGCAACATATCTTTCACCCCATTCCCTACATATCCTGATTTATTAGAACTCCAGCCTTAGAAGCCTAAAAACCAGGGTTTTTTTAAATTTTACTTTTATTTAAAGGAAATTCAGAAAAAGCCTCCCTGAATACTTGTACCACCTACTGAATGTCATTATTTTCTTGGAAGTCACAACATTACAGAGTTTTTTTACATAGAGGGGCTGTGAAATAATTACAAGCTCCCTGAGACTCCTTGCCTGACTGGTTTCTAAAATCCCTCAAGTGTCAGTTAAACCCAACACACAGCAGTGAGACCAACTCAGACCTGATCAAAGTCCTGGCCAGCCTCTGATTCAGCTGAGTCTGGAGAGTGCAACTTAAATAAGTCTTCAAAGTAGTTCCCAGGCCCCTCATCTCCTCCCTTTTTCCTAAAGAAATTCAAGGGAATCTCACTTTGATTACCATGCAGATCAGTTATGGGGATACTAAAGCTCCCTGGGACATTTCCCACATTATTTATACCTGGGTTGCTGCCACTGTGCAATTCCACTGGAAACAACTTCTGCTATCACTGCCCAGAGCAGCTGTGGCTGCCCCTGGCAGTGCCCAAGGCCAGGCTGGACATTGGGGCTTGGAGCAGCCTGGCACAGTGGGAGGTGTCCCTGCCATGGCAGGGGTGGCACTGGATGGGCTCTGAGGTCCCTCCCAACCCAAACCAAAAAAGGATTCTTTGAAACCTTAAAAATTCCATCCAAGTGTGTTATCGCCATCAGATTTATTACTTAACCTTCACTTGGAACATTTTACAACACTGGAAACCTGTTTTGATCTTAAAATGAATCATGGAATGGTTTGGGATGGAAGGGACATCAAAGCCCATCCAGTGCCACCCCTGCCATGGCAGGGACACCTCCCACTGTGCCAGGCTGCTCCAAGCCCCAATGTCCAGCCTGGCCTTGGGCACTGCCAGGGATCCAGGGGCAGCCCCAGCTGCTCTGGGCACCCTGTGCCAGGGCCTGCCCACCCTGCCAGGGAACAATTCCTGCCCAATCTCCCATCCAGCCCTGCCCTCTGGCACTGGGAAGCCATTCCCTGGCTCCTGGCCCTCCATGCCTTGGGAATTGTCTCTCTCCAGCTTTCCTGCAGCTCCTTCAGGCCCTGCAAGGCCACCCTGAGCTCAGCCCAAAGCTTCTCCTCTCCAGGCTGAACAATCCCAGCTCTCGCAGCCTTTCCTCCCAGCAGAGCTGCTCCATCCCTCTGCTCATCCTGCTGCCTCCTCTGGCCTCTCTCCAGCAGCTCCATGGCCTCCCTGTGCTGGGACCCATGACTGCTTTCAGAATTATTGTTTACGGGTTCTTTTAGCCCCCAACCCCTGTTTTGGAAAATCCCCCTCAATCCTTTTCCCCAGTGAAGGCAGAAAGGTACAAAGCTCCCATGAGGGCCCCGCCCTGAGCTATTCTTGGTGTGTTTGCTGTTGGTGCCACTCTCCAAGGTATTTCTGAGGAACTTCATTAAGCTCCTGCAACAACAATGTCCCAGTCAAAGGAAAAACTCGTACTGTGTGCTCAGCCTTTCAGCAAACACTGACATAAGGCCCATCCCCATGTGACCAGCTGAGGCTTACCATTTTTTCCAGATGGACTGGGTTTTGATTGAACTACTCCTCTAAAAAGCCTGGAGTGTTTAATTGCACAAGCTGGACTAGGAGGAAAGCACATGAATGTGCTCAAGTGTTCTCCATAAAAACAGCCTGGGCACGATTAACAGAGACCCTTTCAGGAGGCAGAGTTTCACAAACACTGTATTTTATATCTTTAACCACCACAAACTGGTCACTTCTTAAAGTCACTTGATCCAACAGCCTCCACCTTGATTGTTTCTAAACCCAACAGAAAATTACAGCTGACATTTCCAACCTGCCCAGCAGAGCAGAAAAGAAGCTTACAACAGCATTTCCAGTTCTACCTTTGCAACCTCAACACCACTGCAAGGGCTTTACAGATTGAAATGCCAAATTAGGGAGTCTTCAAATCTCAGACCATTTGCAAGGCAAAGTCCTAACCAGGACAGTCAGCAAGAAAGGGAGACTCCAAATAACTGGGGAGGAAGAGAGATTAAACAATAATTTGCAATTTCATGAAATAAATACAGTCAGAGCTCTCTGCTCATTAGTGAATTTGGTGTCCCACATCCAATCTATTTTAAAAAAATAAAGATTATTCACTTTCAGGCCGACCTGAATGGGTTGACACATTGAAGTCTTTCAGCACTTCTCTGTTTATGGTGATTGTTTGGGTTTAGATTTATTGATCCAATCTTTTTCCCCAGATCCTCATGGGTGCAGCTGGATTTTGCTCTCCTGTCACTCAGCTTTCACAGGATCCTTTCCCTTGTGCTTAGAGTTTACACTTGGGCAATTTTTAAGGATAAAATGATGGGGGAACTGCTCTCCTACTAATGATGATTAAACCATCAGCACCAAACACTGAACTGGGGGAGTTTAAACCAGGTTTGGTCCAGGACAGGGTGACACAGAAGGAAGATTTAAGTAACTCTGCTTTCCAACTTGCAATCACTGAGTGATCAACAACTCAATCACATCGTTCCATCTGCTCCTCCTAGAACCAAGGATTTTTAAAATTTATTTCTTTAGGAGTTTGTTAGATTTTACCTTTTAAAGCATCCCATCCCTTCTGCTTCATTACTCACCAAGGCTCTGAAAAGGATGGATCTACTACAAATAACTCCAGTAGTTGATGAACTGTGAGAAAAAAACACCTTTCAAAAATAGCCCCCACTGTCAGCATTTGTTTCCCAGCCCAAAGTGATCCCTAAATAGCACCAACCCAGGTCCCAGCTGTGTCACACCAGACTCCTCCTCATCCCCCCCAGACTGCAAAGTACAATGGGCTTGATTTCACTCTTTGTTTACTTCCTGCACTGATGAATCCATGGGAATCTACCAGAGACGGTCACTAAAATAATCTTAATTTAACCAAAGTCCACTACTCCACAAGGGCTGGAGGGCCAGGAGCCAGGGAATGGCTTCCCAGTGCCAGAGGGCAGGGCTGGATGGGAGATTGGGCAGGAATTGTTCCCTGGCAGGGTGGGCAGGCCCTGGCACAGGGTGCCCAGAGCAGCTGGGGCTGCCCCTGGATCCCTGGCAGTGCCCAAGGCCAGGCTGGACATTGGGGCTTGGAGCAGCCTGGGACAGTGGGAGGTGTCCCTGCCATGGCAGGGGTGGGAATTAGACCATACTTGATGTCCCTTCCAACCCCACCCATCCTACGATTCCATTAAATAAAAATATTTTTCTGAACACTTCCAGAGATAAAGAGCTCCAAAATCACCCCTGTGAACTGTGGAAGGGAAAATGGACTCCCAGCAGTGCCTAAGAATTAACCAGCTGCACATTATTTTACACTGGTTAGTTCCCTTTGACTGGCAAACACTTTGCAGCTATGTCATGCTTTCCCACACACCTTCAGGACTGGATCATCTGTAGGGTCAGAGGTTTAGGATTTTTTTTTTTCTTTTCACATTTAACTGCCATTTCTGAAAAGTAAAAAAATAATAAATAAATTCTAATAGGTAAAGCAGTTGTCCCTAAAGTATTTTTCTACATTTTTATGGTGCTTTTTCAGCCGTGACAGGTACAAGAAATGTCCCACTGAGTGAAGATATGATCATAATCCTGATGGAGTGGGATGAAAAATACTTCTGCAGTTAACAATTTATTATCATGAAAAATGCAGCTGCTTTATGCCAAAACTACAACTTGAGGGAGAGCAAAGATAAGAATGAAAACAGCAGGTGTTTGGGGTTGTTTTAATTTCTAGCTCCTTCTAACATGACAGCAGGATTTGTTTAATTCAAATATTAAAGATATCATCCCAGGCAAGCAAAAGTTGCGTGTTCATCCTCTGACACATCCTCTGTGACTAAGGGAAAAACAAAAGGAAATAAAAAATTAAACACAAATGCAGGAGGCTTTAGAAAACCACAGGAGCTGGTCAGAAGCAGGCTGGTATTTGTGTGATCTTTAAAGAATGACATTTTCCACTGCAGTCACAGAAGGAAGACTGGAAGATAAATTTCAAAAATATTTTCTAAGAATGTTCTGGGAGGGTAGGAAAAAACCCAAAGCAATTACAAGTTACTGCACTTCAAAGAACAGATGAAGTGTACCTGGAAATTTCAAAAGCATTTAAAAAATACTAATAAAGATCATGGAATGGTTGGGTTGGAAGATCACCTAATTCCAACCCCCTTCCACTATCCCAGGTTGCTCCAAGCCCTGTCCAACCAGGCTTTGGTAAGATGATAAAAGATAATAAAAGGAGCCACAGAAGAGTCTGGAATTTATCCCAAAAAACCTGCATTTTTGGTGAGGTTAATGTCTGATACACTGTAATTTTCTTATACATTAATTAGTGACACATCTGCAGCACACTGGCATTTAAAGCTTTTAAGGTATTTAACAACAGAGCTTTGAGGATGCATTTAATTTATTTATTTATATGGCAAGAACCCACCTGTTTTGACTGAAGGGACAAAAAAATCAGCATTAGAAAATAAGTCCTGAAAACATTTTAAATTCCTGAATATTCCAGACAGTGGGTTTTGGGTTAGGAACTCACACTTGCTGAAAGCCAACACAGTTCTGCATCTCCTTCCTACTTCTGCTATAGAAATGCTTGGATTTGCCTTTTTTCCACGAGGGGAGATGAAAACATCATTGCAGTGTAGTAGATAAGAAGAGAATTCGACTTTGGCAGCTTAGGAAGGAAGAAACGTGAACAATCCCTCCTTAAACCACCTCCTGGGAAGAATTCCTGCACTTCAGCTGCTCTGGGCGAGGTAAAGAGCTTTTATGTTGGGATAGAGCCCAGAAAAAACTTGTAAAATGTGTTTCAAGTTGTTCTATACCTTACACAGATTGTGAACCTTTCCCAAGGGGAACATACCCCACTGCAGATGGGAAGCTTTGTTCCTGCCTTCGGGGTGGGCTCCCTTTAGGGGGGTCACAGTGCTGTGATGAGGTGTGAACACGAACCCAGAGGGATTTAGAGAGGCCCCACTGATCTCACCTGCTCTGAGCCAATTTTCTCTGGGTTACACAACCCCAGCAGGAGCTGTTCATACTTTCCACCGCCTGCCCCAGCAGCTGTTTCATCCTGGAGCCTCAGGAAAATTCAAGCCCTTAATCAGAGTTTCCATGAGCCAAGCAATCCTGGCTCTCAGCTGGATGGGATCTGGCCCAAGGGCCAATGCATCCTGCAAAGCACTGGCCACACACCCCAGAAACTGGGCAAACACCTCAGGAATTCCCACTGATTCGCTCTCCTCAAGTTCTGGTTGCCACAAGAAACTCTCTTACTATTTAACATCACAACCTGCAAGAAATGGACATTTTAGTTCTTATTTCATCTTTTTTTTCCCCATAGTAATGGATATATTCTTACTGCAGCTCTCAGCAGAGCCAGCTCTGAATAATTATCAAAAATTCTATCCTAAAATAATCAGAGATGGGAGTCGTTCTTAAGGTATTTAATAATATTATCTCACTCGTTGGGTTATCAGAAAGGGAGAGGATATTTTAACTACAAACCCACAGAAGTGTTTTGTTTAACTGTATGAATTATGAACGGCTAAAAAAATGGAAATAGGGAAAAAATCAATTTATGATAATAATACAGCTTGCCTCTTCTGGCAGTTCAGCAGCTCAGCTTCCTATCTGCAGAGAAAGGAAACAGCATCTCCAGAACAGAAAGGAACAACTCTCCTCGCCTTTCAGCCAGGTCTTACTTGGAAAACAGCCTGAATTTTAAGAGGTCTCCATATAAACAGACACTTGTTTTGAAATCAGGCCCAAACCTTCGGGGAAGTTTCCAGACAGACTTTCAGTCAATGCAAGAAAATCAAGTGATTTTGGTTTACTTGGCTGTATCTAAAACGCAAAAACTTTCTTTTCTTTTCTTTTTTTTAATGATAGCAGGATTATTTTTTTCCAAGCTGTGTGATACAGACATTATCAATAAACCCATTTATCAAAGAGCCCTGAACTCCCACACCTAAACCACTGCTGTACCAGAGATGCTCTCTCACAGCTCAGGGGGTTGCATTTTCCTGCTGCCTTTTGTATTTCAGCAACAAAAAGGAACTAAAATCCAACTCCTGAGGTTTGGACTTTCAGCTCAATAACCAAGAGTGTGTTTGCCAGCATGAAAATAACCCCAAAGAAAACCACAGAAAGCAAAACCAAATCCAGCTCTTCACTTGTGACCCATCTGAAGATCTGCACAGGGCAGAGGGAAGTTCATCCCTGAGGTTCTGTTTTAATAAAAGAAATTCACTGAGTATTGACAGCTCTGCTTTTATGAGTAGGGCCAGTAATAAATAATGACTCCCATCATTCATGAAATTAATTCTGGTTACCTCTGGCAGTAAAAAATGCTGGGAGGAAGAGACAAAAGGTGTAAAGCAGGTACTTATGGGTTACTCTTCTCCCATCTAAAGCTGACAGAACCCCACAAACTTTATTTAGGATATTGTCATATCCTAAATCCCTGTCCTTGGCAAATACAACTCATCAATCAGTCCCACCCCATTTTTAATACTAGGATTCCCAAACGTTCTAGGACAATGACTTCCATAGTTTAATTATGCATTACACCCACAAAAATTTTTAAAATCCTAATTTAGACCTCAGTCCCAACTTCAGGGTCACTGAACACAGCCTGTATTTCAGCTTCAATCATTCCCAGCATATTCCCATATTCTGGGAGGAAAAAAAAGAGCAGCTGGTCAGACTTAGAACAAGAGATAAAAACCCCAAAACAGCCTCAGTGAAAACTACCCAAAATGCCCACTGAGGGAGGTGTTAAAATACCATTAATAAACCCCAAAATTAAACCAAACCCACACACCCAGGTCAGGTATCCCTGCCCAGGCAGGGTTCAAGCTGGATCATGCTTGGGGTCCCGTCCAACCCAAACCATCCTGGGATTTTACATTTTTTCACATGTAAGGACAAACCCCAGACTTGACTAGAACTTCTGGTTAATATACATATATTAATTTGCATCATTGGTTTTTAATTATTTTCCTCATTTTCAGTTCTCCTGACCTTCAGTTATGACACCAAGTAGCATTATTAATTTATAACCAGTATTACCTATAAGTTTATAAACACTGCTTATTGAAACTTGCCCAACTGAATAAACAACTTCAGCAATAAACCATCACAAAATTAAACTTTTGCTGCTAGAAATACTTTCTTTTGATAATTCTAAGCCTATTCTGAGTGGGACAGTGCAGTCACTGCTGATATTAATAATTTATTAATGCTGATGGTATTGAGGGATGTTTGGGATGAGTTTCAAGCCAGTCTCACCTCTAGAACTCTGCACTTGTTTTCATGTTTAATTTATGAACATTATGGGGCAGTATAGGAACAAAGCTCAATTTGCTCCTACAAAAGCCAGAAACAAAGGAAATAAGGAAAAGCTCTCCACAGCACTGATGTAGATTTGGTGTGCCCAGGGATTTCACCAGACAATGTTTTCCTAAATTTCCACTCCAGGAAGATTAAACTCTTAATCCTGTGGTAGGCTCAGACCTCATGTGGGATCTTTTTTCCAGACTTTGAGCTAATGATTGGAGCACTGGATCCTATGGAAGTATTTTTTGTTAATATCTCCAACATTGAGGCTATTTGTGACACCTTTACAACGTTGCTTTTCAGGTTTAGATATTTTTAAGGCACCCGACAATCATCCTGTGCAGCAAGAGTTATTTTAATATTTAAATAAATATATTAGTATTATATATTTCAGTTTTATTTCTACCTATAAAAGTATTTGTATTGTTTGCTTGAAGCACTGACTGATCATCCCACTTTAAGGACTTAAATGAGTGGATTTTTGAGACAGAAATAATTACTTTGCTATTTTCACCAGATCTAGAGACCTACAGAAGGTCCAAGTGCGATACAAACCTGAAGCTGCTCAAAATACCTCCACTTAACTACATACTGCCAGAGGTTCTATAGCAAAACTTTTCATAATGGAAGATTTCCATTTTTTTTTTTAATGGTTTTACTGTTCAAAGTCAATCCAGATTACTGAGATGTGATTTTGAACCACAATCTTAACCCTGGGCTTTTTTTGGAAAGCAAAAGCATTGAAAACTAGAAACACTGTCACAAAAAAAAAGATTTTTTTGGCAGAGAAAGAATGAAAACTTTCAAAATATATGCAGATGCCAATAATTAAGTTTTACATTCCCACTGGGGAATATTTTGCCAAAAGCAGAGTTGTGGTCACAAAAATCTATAAACATGTAAAAACACTCATCTTTTTGGAAATCTACTTCTAAAATGTTTTCTTTTTAATGTGATCTAAGAGGCTTCACAAACTTGAAGTAAAAGGATTATGAGGCATGTGGCTGAGGCAGGAAGAGATTACCAGAAAATCGAGTACTATTTGTAAAGAAAGTTTTGTAAATACTCCTGTGAAATCTGCTAAACTTCCTGTAAAGCACAAGTAATTCCTTAAGTACCTAAAAACCCAAAATCCACCTCATGATTATTTCAGTGGTCTGCAGGGCAATTAAAAATGTCTAAAAGCAAGGCTCATTTAACAGCTTTATTTTCAATGAGTTCACAAAAGGCTTTTCTGCAGTGAAACCACACAAAGCTGAAGGAAAAGAAGAATTTGGCAGCTGGACAAACATTCCCAGGATTCAGCTCACCTGCAGCTCTGCTTTTCCTGGGTTATACAACTGCAGGGATTTCTCACCTTGTTAGGCTTTATCTTCAAGCACAAATATAATATATATATTTTGTTTTTAAATAAACAATTGCAGAGACTGTTTCCCAGCCAGTTCTGGGGGTTCTGTGAGGACACAGACTGGCTCAACTCCAACTTCAAGTGCACTTCCAGCAAGCTGAATTTCTTTAATAATTCAGTTTTCCAGCAAAGATTTCCCAGACAAAAACTGTTACCATGATAGAACAACCTGCTTTCAGTTTATCTATGAATTTAAGCTTTTGTTAATTATGCAAAACTTTCTGCTACGTTCATTAACTTGCAGCAACTTGTAAAAATTAGCAGATTAAGGTAATTGTCATAGAATCAGTAAGGGTGGAAGTGATGTTCCCAGCAGCACCATCATCACCCTAAAATGTCCCCAAGTGCTACATCCAGACACCTCTGGAACACTTCCAGAGATGGAGACTCTTTGACTCACCCCAAAATCTTAGAAATATTTTAAAGGAATTCAAGGAACTCGACACATTCTAAGAAAAACTGTCTCCATCAAAAATCTCTCTTAGCCCTAAAACCCAATTATTTTCCCAGCCATGAAATTCTTTGTAGAAACTCTTTGTGCTCCTCTTTGCCACTTCCCAAATGAGAGGTGCCCACAATGAAGGGGAAATGGAAACTGGCAGAGCACACTTGGGTAACCCACTTAGCAAGAGGCATAAATGAAGTTATGCCATGAAGTTCTTTAGCCCTCCTGTGGCTGTGCCCAGAACTCTGAAAGTCAGCAGGGAAGTGTGCCACATCCCTTCGGGATAACAGGAGCCAGGGAAGTGTTTTACCTGCTGCACTTGGAATTTGACAGCACAAATTCCATAAAAAAAAACCCCAAAGTGTCCTCTACTGACATAAAAAGGCTCTTAAAAATGGGAGTATCACATGAGGAGGATGGAAAGGTACAGAAACCTAATTGCTGCCTCTGGAAATTCGCTACTGACGTCCTTTTTGAAAAAAATGAGTACACAGGAGCACAGTTTTAAAAATGAAACTCATCTGTGCGTTGGATGAAGAAAGAATTACAATTCCTCAAGCACACAATCAACATTAAAACTACCAAAAAAGCTGCAGGTCCCAGGTAAAAGTTCAGAAAACCAAAACTGAATTTTCCAAGGTAATTTGACAACTTGAAGATCAGGAAAAAAGGTTTTCATTTGAGATAATTTTTTGTACTTCAATTAAAAAAAAAAAAGCAGAATTTAAAGGTATTCCTGAATTGTGCTTTAATAAAAAACTTGAGAGCAAGTATTTAGGTGTTCTCTGGAAGATTTTGGGACTGATATTAAAAAATATTCCAGAGGTATTTTTATTTCTTATGAGGATTAAAGCAGAGAACAAACTGTCATTTAGCAGAACTATTACCCTGATAGGAGGGTCTGTTTTTAAGAGACTGATCATAAACCATTTAAAACTTCAGATTTCTCAACTGGGATTATCAACACCTCAATAAGAAAATATTAAAAAATTTAAAAGGAGGAAGAACAGGAATTTTCAAGCAGTGTTTCCAGTACAAATCATTATTTGAGAAGGGCAAAATAGAAATAGTTGTCAGTAGCTGTCCTGTCTCACCTTTGATTGGATCAACCCTCCTCAAGTAGGGCAATCCAGGATTATTAAGAGGCCCACTGAAGGGAAAAAAAAAAATTAACTCCAAAAAAAGGTATTTCAGGAGTGTTACATATGCTGGAAAAAGCAGGAAGTTCACAGAACAGAACAAACCCACACCAAAATTCACAGAGTATTTACAAACACTACCTGTGAGGTTGTGTTTTACAACCCCTTTACTCACCCCTTCATCAGCACCAAGTTCCACACAAGTGTCTGCTGCACAGGCTTGACTTTTCTGTGCACCTTCTACACCAAACTAAGTGAATTTTCTTAAAATTCACCCCCTAACCAAGTGCAGCCTTTTAAAATTATCTTGGAATCTTTCTCAGGTGGTCCAGACAGTGACATTTTAGTGTGACCACCATCACCTGACACATTTGAGTGACAAACATCTGCATTTCCTTGGACACCAGAACCACCAAATGCTGAGGAAAACTGGATACACCACGGGAGAATGCAGTATTTTCCTCACTTTTAAGACAACCTTGTTTTTCTTACACCATCCAAAAGCTGAGGGCACCTTTCACACTTCCAAAATCTGGGATACAGCCTTAGGGCCTCGTCCCACTTTCTCTCTCTGCAACTTCCTGACATTTGGCCAACAGAATAAATCAAAAACACAGCCAGTCCATGTGTGTTCCTATAAAAGTCACTTATTTCCAGCTTTAAAGAGTTATTAGCTCTTCCCAGCTCCCTGCCTGTATTAACTGAAGCTAAATTATGTATTTCAGTAGCTGAAATTCAGTGACCAGACACCAAAACTGATTTTTCATCTATTAAAAAAATTTGTGTGCACCTACCACATTTATAAATCACCGAGTTCCAAGCACCTCCACCTGTCTTTCTTTTTTTTTATTTTTTGTTATTTATAAAACTTTGAGACTTTTCTTCCCTCCTGGAGACAGGTATTTATTCAAGTTCAAGACAATTCTCCCCCATTCTTTACCTTAAAAATGTAATTTATGCAGTATCTGTACATGTTGTCATCCATGGTAAAGATAACACAGTTTATGCTGAGATTATGAAACTCAAATTAATTTATTATTTTAAGCAATCAGCCTAAATTCCTTCCTGCTGCAGCTCTCAGCAAGAATACAAAAAAAAGTAGATAATACAATTCTTATTGTACTGTTAAGGAAATATTAGACTTTGTCCTGATTTAAGTAAGTGGAGATAGAGATTCATTGGAATATTGAGGAAGAAGACTGAAAAATGGTTCAAGTGTTCAGAGCCCTATCCCTGGAAGAGTCCAAGGCCAGGCTGGATGGGAATTGAAGCACCCTGGGATAGTGGAAGGTGTCCCTGCCCATGGCACTGTGACTGCCAGGAGGGCTGAGCTGTGACACTGCAACAACTCCAAGCTGTTTTTCACAACGAGACAGCCAATTTATTTTAACAGGATTAGAAATCACTACCATTATTGCCTAATTTTTCAAGTCCATTCCATTCAATTCGAATCTGTTTAAAAGCTAAGCATCTCCTTCAGTATGGAAGGGTTTGATAGCAACACCAACAATAAAAACAAGAAAAAAAGACCAAAACCACAACATCGGGTGCACCAAACAAAACCTTAACCACAACGCTCAGTGCTGGTCCAGCGATATTTTATTTCACTTCTGCTTTATGTAGAGCTTCACCGTGAACTACAGGTTCAGGAATTAAAGGAACCAAAGCAAAACAGCTGTTGGCGTTGAAAGTCGCAAAATCACGGCATCACCGAGGTTGGAAAAGAGCTCCAAAGCCACGGAGTCCCAGCTGTGCCCCATGCCCACCTTGTCCCCAGCCCAGAGCACTGAGTGCCACCTCCAGCCCTTGCTGGGACACCTCCAGGCATGGGCACTCCAAACCTCCCTGGGCAGCTCTTTCCAAGGCCTGAGCTCCCTTTCCATGGGGAAATTCCTGCTGCTGTCCACCCTGAGCCTGCCCTGGCCCAGCCTGAGGCCGTTCCCTCTCCTCCTGTCCCTGTTCCATGGGAGCAGAGCCCGACCCCCCTGGCTCCACCCTCCGGCCCGGGAGTTGCGGAGCGGGATCAGCTCATCCCGGACTCGGGACGGGACTCCCGGCACCGGGTCCCGGCAGGACCGAGGGGGCGGGCGGGGACGCGCAGCCACAGCCTCGCCCCCTCATCCCCCCGACGGCGGAGACGGCCACAGAGAACCGCGACAGCCCCGGCCCCGTACAGCGCGCTCCCCTCACAGCTCCCGGCCCGGCTCACCCGGTACGGGCCGTCCTGGAAGACGCGTGGGTCCAGGTTGCAGGCGATGGTGGCCGTGGGCAGGTCCCGCAGCGCCTCCATCTCGCCGTCAACGAAGCTCCACTCCGCGTCCGTCTCCTCCTCCTCCTCCCCTTCCTCCTCGCCTTCCCCGGGCGGCAGCGGCTGCCGGAGCGGCGGCTCCTCCATGGCCAGGAGCGAGCGGAGGCGGCCGCGGCGACGTCGTGGAGGCGACTTCTCTCACCCCCCGCCCGCCATCTTGTTTCCTTTACCCCCGCCCAGCATCAGCCAATCGGAAGCCGCCGCCGCGCCCCCCCCGCGCCGTTTGAGCCAATAGGAAGCCGCCATCGCCGCGGCAACAGGTGGCGAGCGAGGCGGCGTCCGCCATGTTGGGTGAGGGCAGCGCCGTGAGGGAGCGGCGCGGATGCAACACACGGAATAAACTATATGTGTAAAATATACTGTACGTGTTATCTGTGCTGTGCATGTAGTACAAATTGCATATGTAGTATACGCGTGCACTATATATCATATAACATACGAAAAATTACCGTCTATAATATGCCGTATGTAATACATGTACCCTATGGTGTCTGTACTGTATATATAGTATATTTATACAGTATATGTAACATACTCTGTATAAAAATGTTCAGTGCTTAATATGCTGTGTGCCTATGTGGTATATATCTAATATACAGTGTATAGTATATAAAAAGGTACTTTCTATAACGATGTACATAAATGTGGGAATATATACAATACATGGTGTATATATAATACATGTAAAATATGCTATGTATAATGTTATACTGTACGTGTGTATATATATAATTTACTGTATATATAATACTTTATTATTGCCAGAGAGAAAAAGACATGTACTCCATGCCCCATCCCTGGAAGTGTTCAAGGCCAGCTTGGATGGAGCTCAGAGAAACCTGGTCTATAATATAAATATCAAATACTTATATAAAAATACCGGATGAATATAAAAATTCCTTACTCAAAGACTAACAAGTCAGCTGAAAATTGCCACTGTGTGTGTTGTAATTCTCTTTCCTGCCCTAAGGGCAACCTGTCCTTCCCTTGGTATTCTGCAAATGTGCTTGGCTGGTTAGTCTGACCTAAGTGACCTAGACAAACATTTTTATTATATATTTATTATGTTTTTATATCTAATACTATACATGCACATATTTATATTTAAAAAATATAATATTATGTGTATATTTGTATATTTCTTATTGCATATATGTAGTACCACCTTCCAGGGGAGAGGCCCAAGAATGAGCTTCAAAGGTCACAGGGGTTTTTTATGGAGTTACTGTGACATTCACACATCTCCAAACATCCTGTACCAAATTTCTTCAGACTCTCTAATCAGTTTTGAACCATTTAAGTCTTTTTCAGAGGGATAAGATAAACACGGGGTACTTTTGTGATCACTTGTGCTAAGTGACATAAATCTTTATGTTCTCAAATGCAGGCAAATGGTCTCTTAAAAGAAAAGTAACTTCAGTGAACAAGCCCGAACTGTTTAATGCTAAATCCAGCCAAACTAAGGCCATTTTTAACCACATTCTTTGACGTCAGAGCTGCTTCCTCACAGCAGTGGTGACACTTTCCTCTCTGAGGAGCATCTCTCTGGATTCTCTGCATCAGGAGCTCCAACCCCCTGTAGAAATTCCACCTGAGGAATCCAAATGGAAATCTGCTGTAACAAATAATTTAAAAAATCAAGAAGCAAAACCTGCCAGCAATAAACTCCTGTCACTGCAGCCTGGCATCTCCCTGGTAGGAAAACCACCGTGAAATATTCATTACCTGCTGCTGCTCTAATGGCACAAGCTGCTAATTGCAATTCAGGTGTCAGATTTGAAGGTGAAAAGACGTCATTATTTCTATTTTATGCTATTAATTGAGGCTAAAGGTCAACTGAGATCATGCTCACCAAGCCCTGCAGGACTCCAGAGCCAAAGGACCTCCCTGCCTTAAGAGCTTAAAAGTGTAAGCATTAATTCAGTCACAGACGTCAGAAAAAAAAATAAATAAACCTGAATCTCCCTAATCTTAGGGTTTAATTGTTCATCCTTTCTTGTGCATAGGAAGGGAACGCGCCGGACGCTTTTGACTGGAAGAGGTGGCGAGACAGGAAAAAAAAAATGGATCTTCCCCGCAATGTTTGGGGCCAATCGTTCAATGTAAGTGACAGTGATTAACGCTAATGATTTACCCGCAGGAAAAGCTGGATCGCTAAGTGCTCCCTGGAACAGAGCCGGGGAAGCGTTCCCAACACGGACACCACCATCTAGCGGCACGATGAAACCTCCAGGGATCCCCAAAGGGCTGCTTTGATTGCAGGGATCCGCCTCAAAAAAATCCCCGTTTCTCAAGGGAAAAGTAGCTGGCCAGGAAGGGGAAAAAAAAAAAAAGGTAAAATTAAATTAAATTAAATTAAATTAAATTAAATTAAAATTGGCTGTAACTAAATGGAAAATGTTTGGAGAAAGAATAAGCATCACAGAATCCCAGAATTGTCGAAGTGGGAAGAGGCCTTTAAGATCAGCCCAGCAGCACCAGCAGCACCCCAAAGCCTGTCCCCAAGGGCCACATCCAGACTCCTCCTGAGCACTCCCAGAGACAGTGACTCCAGCACTCCCTGGGCACCTCATCCCATGATTTTTTTTTTTCTAAAATCCAATCTGAACCTTTAGGTTGTGCTGCTACAGACATTTTGCTTTGAGAGCCAGAGTCATGAGATGTTTTCAGCCAATACAGCTGGAAAGAGTGAATGTAAATGGTGAATTCCTTGAATGCTGTTGATAAAAACACCAACAAATGTTAAAAAGTGATGTATTAAAAAAAAAAAAGCCAACAAAAAAATGAAACCTGTGGTGTTTTAAGATGAGCATTTTTCTTGGGGAGAAGTTTGGAGCAGGTGTGAAACCACCTTTAGCAGCTCTAAGAGAAAAAAAAAGAAACAGTCCTGAGATGTTTGCAGGACTGGATCTGCTTAGCTGAGCAAAAAGAATAGTGAGGAGAGGCTCCAGCATAAAACATGGAACACTGGGAGAGTTTTTGTTACAGAACATGAACAAATGGCCCCAGTGAGACCCAGGCAGATTTAAGCGAGAAATACAACATAACTTTAACAACATTTTAACTGTTAAATGGAGCTGGGGATTTCCCTTACGTCTGTTTTCCTTTGGAGGGCAGGTGCTTTGCTCAAAGTAAGGTTAAATTAAAGTAGTGAGATTTTGGGTACTTTATAAACTCACTTTAAATGTCTGGCTAGTGTTAGAGAGGCTCAGACCTCTGTCTGTGGGAGACTCTTTTAAGGGGAACATCTGAGACAAATGAGCACAGAGGGGCTGCTTGGCACATAAAAAGCACCTCAAAGAGGTAAATGGGAGACTTTACTGAATAGGATTTTTAGTGAACTATCCCAGAAAAGGAGGCTCTCAGGAGGGATGCAGCAAACAGGAGGCAAAGCCCTTTGGGCAACCTGGGAAGGAGCCACTGACTGGAAGGGTAAAACTGCATTTGGGAAAAGCAGGAGTTGTCCCAGGGCAGGGAAGAATCACAGAATCTTGGAATGGTTTGGGTTGGAGGGACCTTAAAATTCATCCCATCCCACCCCTGCCATGGCAGGGACACCTCCCACTGTGCCAGGCTGCTCCAAGCCCCAATGTCCAGCCTGGCCTTGGGCACTGCCAGGGATCCAGGGGCAGCCCCAGCTGCTCTGGGCACCCTGTGCCAGGGCCTGCCCACCCTGCCAGGGAACAATTCCTGCCCAATCTCCCATCCAGCCCTGCCCTCTGGCACTGGGAAGCCATTCCCTGGCTCCTGACTCTCCATGCCTTGTCCCCAGTCCCTCTGCAGCTCTCCTGGAGCCCCTTTAGGCCCTGCAAGGGGCTCGGAGCTCTCCCTGGAGCCTTCTCCTCTCCAGGTGAGCACCCCCAGCTCTCCCAGCCTGGCTCCCTCTGCTCATCCTGGTGCCTCCTCTGGCCTCTCTCCAGCAGCTCCACGTCCTCCCTGTGCTGGTCCCAGGGCTGGGGCAGCTCTGCAGGTGGGCTCTCACCTGGGCACAGGGGCACAGGGGCACCATCCCAATCCCTTCCCTGCTGCCCACAGTTCTGGTGATGCAACCCAGGACACAACTGCAGATCAGAACCCCCAGGTCCTTCCCCACAGGGCTGCTCCCAGTCTGTGCTCGTGTCCGGGATTGCCCCGACCCAGGAGCAGCCCCTGTCACCGGCACTTGTGGAACTCTGTGAGGTCCTGTGGGCCACTTCTAATGAAACATGGAAATAAAATGCCATTAAACAGAACCAGCACAGTGGAGTTTAGTTTTCCCTACGCTGGTGCTGGTGGGAGGCTGGAAAAGCGCTGAAGCTGAGGCTGCTAGGGAGGGTTGGAAGAGGCAGAACGCAGGAAGCTCCTGTCCCTGATGCAGATCAGTGGCTTTGTTCGGTGTTATCAGTACAATCTCTTCTCTTTCACCGGTATCTCCCTCCTCCCGTGGCTCTCTCTGCTCCTTCCCATTCCCGGGGAGCTGGGAAGCAGCTCTGGAATGCCTTTCCCTCTGTTCCCATCGTGCCGGGACACGCTGCACTCCCGAGGTCGCTGCCACCCTTGGATGCCACCCCAGATCTCTGTTTTCATTCCAGGTTACCCCGTTCCTCTTCCCGGTTTTCCAACTATGGCCCGGTAAGTCGAATCCTAAATGAGGCAGGAAAGAGAAATAACAGGAGAGGTAAAAGCCATTGATTTCAGAGCAATCAGTAACAGCCCTGGTTACTGATTTACAGCACGGCTCGGTCACGAGTGCTGCGGAACAAACGGGTTTGTCAGGCAGAGCTGCTGAAAGGAAATAATAAAAATAAATGCAACAAAATTCCAATAAAATCTCTGTCAAAGCTGTTAGGAGAAAGAGGAAGGTTGGGATTCTAATTCTGAGAAAAGGAAAAAGGAAAAGGGAAAGGAAAGGGGAAACATGGGAAAGAAAAGAAATATTAAAAAGAATGAGAAAGAAGAAAAATAAAAAGAAAGGAAAAGGAAAGAAACAAAAAGAGAAAGAAAAGAGAAAGAAAAGAAAAGAGAAAGAAAAGAGAAAGAAAAGAGAAAGAGAAAGAGAAAGAGAAAGAGAAAAGAAAAGAAAAGAAAAGAAAAGAAAAGAAAAGAAAAGAAAAGAAAAGAAAAGAAAAGAAAAGAAAAGAAAAGAAAAGAAAAGAAAAGAAAAGAAAAGAAAAGAAAAGAAAAGAAAAGAGAAAAGGAAAGAAAAGAAAAGAAAAGAAAAGAAAAGAAAAGAAAAGAAAAGAGAACGAAAAAGGGAAAAAGAAAACGAAACAGAGAAGGAGAAATGAGAAGATTGTGGCATAACCTGCCTGCAAATAAAATAAAATGGACATCAGTAAAAAAGACAAATTATTATTGTAACAATTGTTCATGTAACTTACTTCTATATCAGCAACTCAAATCATTTTGTTACTGCTTTGAAATATTCTAGGTTTTATTCCCAAAATCCATAATTATCACAAATTCACCAAGGTGGGAAGAGCCCTTCAGGATGATCCAGCCCCACTGTCACCCCAGCACCACCAGCATCACCCCTGAACCACATCCCGAAGTAGTTATTTTAAAAGCCATATTAAATTTAAAAGTTCCCTGAGTTTTCCAAAGAATTGGAATAAAAGCCAAGATCAAGTGGGAATGGTGCAGAATGGGGGAGGAGGGGGGGAATTAAAAGCTATGAAAGGTGAAATGAAATGTAAGACTATTAAAAAAAATCAAATGCGCTGTGTTTAGGGATTATATTCCAAGAAATTATTTCAAGAAGCAACAGGCACAGTAAACCAGGAAACATTTAAAGTAATTGACAGTTTGATGTAGTAGGAGTTAAAAAGAGTTCAAAACAATCTGGATACTTTATTTAAAGTGAAGCAAATCTCTTGGAGCTTCAAAAAGCTTTGAGTTATTTCCAGGCTCCCCAGTAAAATGCTCTGATGGATCTAATTAAGGCTTGCTATACCATTTCGTAGAGCAATGTGAGAAAAGCAGCGTTTATAGCCCAGAAAACATCGAGCACGGAGTTTATTTGTTTAATGCTGAGTGTGAAGGTGCCCTGGGCGCTCGGCAGAACGACTCGGGGCGTGGGTTTCGGTTTTAAGGACTGCCTTTTCTTTGTCTCGAGCAGGTGAAATCCAGCTGAAGTCGGAGCAGTTTTCCACTCACCTCCCAAATTCCGTGCCGCGGGATGTGCCAGGAGCAGAGGGAGAGGGGGGAGATGGCAATAATGAAATCACAGTTCCTTAATGAGCCCCGCAGCCCTGCAAAGGCTCTTAGCTTTAAACACCGCAGTAATCCGCCAGAGCAAGATGGGTCTTTAAACGAGGGGGGATCCCTTTGCTAAGGACTGGGGAGGGCTCAGGAATGCTTGGAAAAGCCTCTGGAAGCGATGGAGAGGAGGGAATTCCGTGCAGGGAGCTCGACAGGGATTTCCCAAGCAGAATCAAAAGCCTGGAGTTGTCCAAAATGAGCCAATACGAGGTTCCAGGGCAGTCACCAGAGTTCCCAGGACTTTGCTGCTTCCCAATTCGATATGATACTTAACAATAAAAAACTGCATATCACATCTGTTTGTTACCTTGCCTGCTCCGTTATTCTATTGCTTCATTAGAATAGTGCTGCTTGACCAAAATAAAAGGAAAATCAAAGATTCTTTCGGGCAATGAGCAGGTTTAAAGGACTTTTAAAATAGCGAAAATTACAGAGGTTTGGTTTGGTTTTTTTTTTTTTTTTTTTTTGTTTTGTTTTTTTTTTTGCAAGCTTTGTTGCTGTTTTTCTCGTGGTTTTTTTACACACTCTGGAACGATTCGTTCAGAATTTAAGTCCGGGCTGCTTCGGTCCCTGTGGGATGCTGGGAATTCGGGAACTGCATAAAAGCAGAGGGAACAGAGGGACCGGTAGGATTCGGCATGAAGGTGCATCTCCTTCTTCTCTCTGCTTGTTCAGCCTCACTTGAGGTGTTTCTTGGATTTCTGTGCTTCCCAGCCGAGCACCCAGAATTCCCCCTCTGCCCTGCACATTCCTGCCTTCTTCCCAAGATTCCGAAGCAGCTGGGAAGGGCCGGGATTGCCCCTAATCAGCTTAGCTCAGGGCGCTGAGCACAGATGGCATCACCCCAACCCGCCGGGATTTCCACCAGGGCATCCCTCCCTCTTCCTTTTCATTGGAGGACCGAACACCTCCCAGCCACGAAGTGATGGAATTTCACACCAGCTTCCCGACGGAAAATTAAGGCACCCAGGACAAACATAGCAAACATAGATGTATTCTGAAAGCAGTAAAAAATTCAAGTCCTCCAATATAATTTTTTTACTTGCAATTTCGTCTTTCCCACAGCTGAAATAGCACTTTAAACAGAATATAGAACTGGCTCACATACAAATACTTACGGGGTTCTGGGTGTCTCTTTTCCATCTCAAAAGGTATTAATATTCAATATTAATAAATAATTATTCATAATACTATATTCATATTCTTATACAGATAACGTTTTATACCACAAGTAATTCGTGCAAGTTTTCTACCACAAGTAATTCTTGTCTCCAGACAGGCAATTTGTACCTGTCTGTGTTTACCCTGACAAATCCCTCACTCCATCCCATGCTGGGGAACCTAATTAAATGCCACCCCGTTTCTGGAGCCTCAGCTTCCCTCTAATTCCCAGTGCAAAAAATCAGGAGAAAAAGGAATTTTTTCCTTACCTCTGGCTGCAGAAAACTACAACTTTGATCTGCAGTCAGGAAGGAAAAAAGTTACAATAATCCAAGAGAGCCCAGCCTAATTAATAACCCCCAGGGATAAAAGTTGTTCCCTGCAGACTGCGAGGGGATCTTCGGTGGTGGCTAATGTCTGACATCTGTGAACATTAATTACCTGCACTCATCTATTAAAGAAAGAAGGTGTGCACTAATCCTTCCCCAGGCCCAGCTCAGAAAATCATATTTATTAGCCAAGGGCTATTTTAGAAACAGATGGAGTGTAAAGAGCTTGAGGGTGGTGAACAGGGGGAGCGTGAAGAGGGAGAGATTAATTGTTAAGTAATTGAGTGTCGAGTGCAGGGAGCACAGAACTGCAGACATCCAGAGCTCCGGGATCCCACTGGGGCAGGTCTGGGTTTATCCTCGCTGCATTCCCAAACCTGCCTGTGGGAAACCAAAGAGTGCCCTCTGGATTCCAGCTTTCCTCTCTTGCTGGCACCGGGACCTGCTGGAGCAGCAACACCGTCCCAGTGCCCTCATGTCTTGGGGTGACTTTATGATGTGTATCCCATATCGCTGCCTATGCCCAGAAATTAATTTTTGTGCCTTTCTATGCCTCTAAACTGAGCCTGAGAGGGGGAAGGAAAAAAAAACCTGAGCAAAAAACTTTCTCAAAGCAGTTTGCAGCTTGTTCAAGGACACAGAAAGATAGCAGGTTTTTTTTCCCCAGCTGGGGAGGGGAGCGAGGAAGCACCCGGCTTGCTGCTTTCCAGTCAGCTTTTGGCCAGTTTTTTCCAGTTTCTTGTTCTCCAGAGAGAGACTGAGTGTTGAACTTTTCCTTCTCTGGAATTTCGGATTTTCTCCCATTTTCTACTGGACTGCTTGATTGCTGTAACATCAGAGCACATCGGGAGGACTTTCCACCGGGCACAGAGGGCCTGGCCCTGGGCCAAGCCCCAGCTCCAAGGACACCAAAGGGAGGACTCTAACGCTTTCCCAGGTTTTTCCTCCGCAGTGAAAGATTTTACCAGTTAACATTATTTTCCTTTCCCGTGTGTTTGTTAAATAAATAGTTTTATCTTCTTCACTTTCCTTCGAGCAAAATTTATTTTTTCCCGAACCTGGTGGGGGGAGGGGTGGTTGTGCCTTCTCTCAGAGGATCTATTTCTAAATTTGGCCAAACCGGAACACCTCACCTGTGTCAGTTCCAGCAAAATGACAAAAAGCTCAGTTCCTGGCCTCGAGAGGAAGCACAGCAGGGTCTGTAACAAACCCCTCAACCACTGCAGTGGTGACTGTACCGAGCGCTCCACCCAAAATTTGTGTCCCACAAACGTCATTAACAACGTGGCTCTGGGAGCTGTTGGTCCTTTTCAGCTCTGTCTTTGTACGGCTCCCGTGAATATTTAAAGAGCTAATCTTTTGTTAGGCTTAAACCCTGCGCCGGTGTTCACGAGCAGGCACTGGTTAGCACTGAAAGGGGTTTTTGTTGGCTTTTGTTAAAGATCAGGCCCTGGTTGTCGCTGAAAGGGGTTTTTCTGTTGGCCTTGAAATCCTCACCTTGTGAAAACTGAAAGCAGAGAACAGGTAAATAAAGGAAAATGGGATAGTGGTGCTAATGAAAACAGCTCTGCAGGGAACAGGGGACAGGCAGGCACCTCTCTTGTGGTTCCATCTGATGGGCGGGACGCAAATCCCGGCTCAAACTGGAAACCTGAGCGAAACCTGACACGTAGCCAAAGGAGGTGTTTAAGAATCCAAAAGCACCCAAAGGAGGTGTTTAAGCTCCAGGGAGCCTGAGGAGACTGTGCCACAGGGAGCTCCAGAGGGACCCTCCCGTCCCAGCCCATCCAGAGCAAAGCTGAGCTCATAGAGCCTCAAGGGCTTCTCAAGGCTGCAGCCAAATGCAGGATTCATGGAATCATGGAATAGCCGAGTTGGAAGGGACCCATAAGGATCACAGTCCAGCTCCTGGCCCTGCACAGACACCCCAACAATCACCCCCGGGAGCGTTGTCCACATCCATATAAACATCACCACCTGGCTTCAGTTCTTTTGTCCTTCACCTACACCCAATTCCACAAAATTCCCACCACTCCCGTGAATGCTGCTTTGCTGTTCATTCCCACTGTAAAATCCTGAGTGAGCCTTGTCCTTCCAGCAGTGTCCTGTCCATGGAGACATCAGGCAGAGCTTTGGGATGGGCTCATAGCTGAGAGCTTTGTAAGAGGGGACACAGGGAGGACGTGGAGCTGCTGGAGAGAGGCCAGAGGAGGCAGCAGGATGAGCAGAGGGATGGAGCAGCTCTGCTGGGAGGAAAGGCTGCGAGAGCTGGGATTGTTCAGCCTGGAGAGGAGAAGCTTTGGGCTGAGCTCAGTGTGGCCTTGCAGGGCCTGAAGGAGCTGCAGGAAAGCTGGAGAGAGACAATTCCCAAGGCATGGAGGGCCAGGAGCCAGGGAATGGCTTCCCAGTGCCAGAGGGCAGGGCTGGATGGGAGATTGGGCAGGAATTGTTCCCTGGCAGGGTGGGCAGGCCCTGGCACAGGGTGCCCAGAGCAGCTGGGGCTGCCCCTGGATCCCTGGCAGTGCCCAAGGCCAGGCTGGACATTGGGGCTTGGAGCAGCCTGGCACAGTGGGAGGTGTCCCTGCCCGTGGAACAAGATGATTTTTAATGTCCTTTCCAACCCAAACCCTTCTGGAATTCTCTGATCTGTCCAACCTTCAGGCCAAAGGTTAAGAACCCTTCAGCCAACATGAGGATGAACAAACCAATATCATCTCTGCAGAGATGGCCGAGTTGTGTCATTCTACTGATATCAAACCCCAAAGGAGATAAGGAAATCACTGCCTCAGGATGGTTCCACCTGCAAGGCCTCCATTGTCAGGTGCTGAGCCCCTGCTCCTAAATCCTCACAAGCCTCTGTTCCTAAATCTTCCAGGAACGTTTCTTCTGAGCACAGCTGCCTCCATTCTTTTGTCTCACTTGCAATGCAGCTCTGGGCGAGCATCAAGCAGCTGCAGGACTGTTCATTTATTTGGCTGTTTATTTTTTATCGGGGCAGGGTGTTTGACCTGCTGGAATGATTTATTCTGTAGAATTTCCCCGCTCCAGTTGGCTGCATCTTCCCCCTTCACACCCATTCCAAATCGCTGTGTTCTGTCCCTGCTCTGTCCCCTCTCAAATATAAAAAGTGGGTTTATATACACAAATATAAAACTGTTCAACTGTTGGGGTTTTTTAACTAGGATACCTCACTCCTGACAGCCAACTCTGCCTCCACTGTTCTGTCTGCACCTAGAAAATTAGGATTATTTTCCTTACCCGAAGGAGAAGTTATTACTTCTTCCACAGCAGCTGCTGGCTCTGCACAGAACGCGGAGTTTCTCACCCCATTTAAATGGAAACTCGCAGAGGATCCTCGCACATGAAGGAAAACCACTTAAAAGCAAGCAAATCTAGGTGTTTATTCCTTTACACAGAGTGTTTTGTTGTTCCCTTTTACAACTTCTGCGAGCTGATAAGGACACATTTCCCTTTCTAACAACGACTGGAGCAGCCCGAATACGCTTCATCCGTATTTTTAACAAACCGGGGGAGACCACCGGGACTGTGCCAGTTCCGGTGCATCAGCAGCCGTGTGGGTGTTCAGAGCGTGTCTTTGTACACCTGATGTGGAAAATGGCACCTGAGGCCAGCAAAGCCCCAGCCGCCCCTGCCCGCGGGTGTGTGCCAGGCTGGGGCTGGGGACAGCAGTGCCAGGGACACCCCGCCGGGGGCAAAGCAGGGCAGGAACGGGGTTTGGGGTGCGAGGGGAGCGCCGGGCAGGTGCGAGAGCCGCTGCAGGGGACGCAAACACACCCAAAGGGGATTTTGGGGCACTCTGCCAAGGCTCCGGTCCCTGCGGGGCGGGGGTGGCCGGGGGCAGCGCTCGGTGCCGCTGTCGCGCTCCCGAGCGTGGCTGGGCAGGGTCTGGCCGGGCCGGGGCAGAGGGCCGGGGCAGAGGGCCGGGGCAGGGGCTCTGCCGGAGCGGGGGAGGAGCGCGGCCCCGGCCCCGCCGCCCCGGGCCCCGCGCAGACACCGCCCCCTTCCCCCCCGGCAGTGCCCCCGCTGCTCCGCGCCCGCTGCGCTCCTCCGGCTCGTCCCGCGCGTCCCGGCCGTCCCGGGCAGCCCGGCATGGCGGAGAGCCCGGGTCGGCCCCCGGAGCGCAGCGATGTCCCGCGGGAGGGGGCCGAGGACGAGGCGGCGGCGGGGGCTCCGCCCGGGCTGTGCCCCGAGGGGGCGGCCGAGCCCCCGGACGGGCCCGCGGAGGGGCCGCGCCTGAGCGCGGAGGCGGCGGAACCCCCCCGGGACAGCGGCTGCCTCGACGGCGCGGCGGAGAGCCCGGAGACACCGAGCGCGGAGCAGCGGGACCCCGGCGGGGACAGCCCGGGGCACGAGGGGCAGCCGGGCGGGGAGCCGGGGGCCGCGGGGGTGATGGACGGGCCCGAGGGCTCCGCGCCGGCCAGGGCAGAGCCCGAGGGAGAGGCGGTGGCACCGGCGGGGACGGAGCCTGAAGGGGCAGCCCCGGCGGCGATGGAGCCCGAGGACGCGGCCGCGGTCCCGACGGCGACAGAGCACGAAGAGGCAGCCCCGACAGCGACAGAGCCCGAGGACGGCGCCGTGGCCCCGGTGGGGACGGAGCCCGAGTGCGCAGTGGTTGCTCCGACGGGGACGGAGTCGGAAAAAACAGCCCCGGCGCGGACAGAGCCCGAAGATGCGGTGGTGGCCCCGGCGGGGACGGAGCCCCAGGTGAGAGAGGCGGTGAGGGAGGAAGCCCCGACGGAGAGAGAGCCCCAGGAGGCGGCGAAGACAGTCCCGGCAGAACCAGAGCCCGAGGAGGCTGCGGCGACAGCCCCGGCGGGGACAGACCGCGGAGAAGCAGAGGCGACTGCGCCATCCGGGACAGACACCGGAGAGAAAGAGGCGACAGCGCTGGCGGGGACAGAGCCCGGAGAAGCAGAGGCAAAAGCAGAGCCCGGAGAGGCAGAGGCAGAAGCAGAGGCAGAAGCAGAGCCCGGAGAGGCAGAGGCAGAAGCAGAGGCAGAAGCAGAGCCCGGAGAGGCAGAGGTCGGAGAGGCGCTAAGACAGGCGGTCCCAGAGGGAACAGAGCCCGAGGAGGCTGTCGCGACAGCCCCGCCCGGGACAGATCCCGGGGGAGCACTGAGGGAGGAAGCCCCGTCGGGGACAGCCCCTGAAGATGCAGTGCAAGAGGCAGCCCCGTCAGGGACACATCCTGAGGCTGCGGTGCAGGAAGCAGCCCCGGCGGGGAGAGAGCCCGAGGAGGCTGCAGTGACAGCCCCAGTGGGGACATTCCCAGAGGATCAAGTGCGGGAGGAAGCCCCAGCGGGGACAGTCCCCGAGGAGGCTGTGCAGGAGGCACCCCCGGCCGATGTGACAGTTCTAGAGGACGAGGTGCAGGAGGCAGCCCCGGCTGGGACAGTCCCTGAGGAAGGGGCGGCCCCGGTGGGGACAGACCCCGAGGATGCGGTGCAGGAGGCAGAGGCAGCTCCGGCAGGGACAGTCCCTGCGGATGCGGTGAAGGAGACAGAGGCAGCTCCGGCAGGGACAATCCCTGAGGATGCGGTGCAGGAGACAGAGGCAGCTCCGGCAGGGACAGTCCCTGCGGATGCGGTGCGGGAGGCAGCTCCGTCAGGGACAATCCCTGAGGATGCGGTGCGGGAGGCAGCTCCGTCAGGGACAATCCCTGAGGATGCGGTGCGGGAGGCAGCTCCGTCAGGGACAATCCCTGAGGATGCGGTGCGGGAGGCAGCTCCGGCAGGGACAATCCCTGAGGATGCGGTGCAGGAGGCAGCTCCGTCAGGGACAGTCCCTGCGGATGCGGTGCGGGAGGCAGCTCCGTCAGGGACAATCCCTGAGGATGCGGTGCGGGAGGCAGCTCCGGCAGGGACAATCCCTGAGGATGCGGTGCAGGAGACAGAGGCAGCTCCGTCAGGGACAATCCCTGAGGATGCGGTGCGGGAGGCAGCTCCGTCAGGGACAATCCCTGAGGATGCGGTGCGGGAGGCAGCTCCGTCAGGGACAATCCCTGAGGATGCGGTGCGGGAGGCAGCTCCGGCAGGGACAATCCCTGAGGATGCGGTGCGGGAGGCAGCTCCGTCAGGGACAATCCCTGAGGATGCGGTGAAGGAGACAGAGGCAGCTCCGGCAGGGACAATCCCTGAGGATGCAGTGCAGGAGGCAGCTCCGGCAGGGACAATCCCTGAGGATGCGGTGCAGGAGGCAGAGGCAGGTCCGACAGGGACAATCCCTGAGGATGCGGTGCAGGAGGCAGAGGCAGGTCCGACAGGGACAATCCCTGAGGATGCGGTGCAGGAGGCAGAGGCAGCTCCGTCAGGGACAATCCCTGAGGATGCGGTGCAGGAGGCAGAGGCAGCTCCGTCAGGGACAATCCCTGAGGATGCGGTGCAGGAGGCAGCCCCGGCAGGGACAGTCCCTGCGGAGGGGGGCGCGGAGGCTGCCGAGAGCCGCGGGGCAGCGGAGGTGGCCTTGCCCGCTGGCGGTCCCCGGTCCCCGGGCGGCCCCGGTGGCGAGGCCGCGGCGGAGGCGGAGCGGGGACCCGCAGCCCCGGCGGGGACAGGAGCCCCGGGGACAGCGGCCAGCGGGACCCCGGGCCCCGAGAGCGGGTGGGGCGCGGCGGATCGGAGCCTGAACGGGGAGCGGGGCCGGGCGCAGAGCGAGGAGGACCGGACCGGCTCGCCGGCAGCCCTGGAGGAGGAGGAGGATGAGAAGCAGGAACACGACATCTCCCTCTTCGTCAAGGTAAGGGTGAGGGGCTGCCGGGGAATCTCCGTAGGGAATCTCCTCTTCCAGGAGTCCTGTGGTGAGGGGCATTTAAATGTGGCAGGCGAAGGGCCAGCCTGGCTAAGGTGATTTGGTTATTAATGTCCAGGATAAACTTGCCTCGGGCTCCTCATTCCTTCAGGAATTGCTAGGATAAGGAGATCTCCGTGGATTTTCAGATCTCCAAAATGCAGGGAGAGGGGTTCTCATCACGGGGGCTGAGAGGGAAGAACCTGGGAAATGTCATTTCAAATGCGGTGCTGGGATTTGCTAACAGGAATTATGGGCGACATTCAGAGAATTGCCCCAAACTTTGGCAAGGCTGAATTCAGAGTCAGTAAAGAGCATCCCTCGTAATTGTCCAGTTCGTGTTTGTTTGGGCAGGGAAGATTTGGGTTAGAGGGAAATGGGGGGAAAAAAATCAGAGAAAACTTAAACTAATTTCTGATATTTTATTGAGTAGAGCTTTAGACTTTTCTATCCTGTGCCTGGAATCCCACCAAAATCCCTGGGATTTGGCATGGAAACAGCAGCCATCCACGGAGTCTTTGTCAGATGGGAATTTTCTGTGTGTACAAAGCATCTGGAGGTGATTTCTTCTCTCTTCTCTGACCCCTCTGGACTAAAACGTGGAGCAGGGTGGGATAAACATAAAGCTAAGGAAATAAAACTGGGGGAGCAGAAGGCATTTGGGACCTTCTCCTCTACAAACCATCCCATGCTGTATCTCCTGAGCTGGCTGAGGCTGCTTCTGCCAGCCAGAATTCACCTTAAAATTAAAATTCAAACTTAGTGCCAAATTAAAACTTCATGGAAGGAAAACATGGCCTAAATTAGAGAGCAGCCTACAGAATAAGAGCATTTGTTGTGACTCCGTGGTCCCCAAATATTAGGATTAAACATGGGCTTTGAAAATACTTGTGAATTAATGAAGGCAGAAGGAGAAGGGAGGAGCATTTTTGTGATGGACTTAATATTGGGAATTTAAGGATGCCTAGAAAATAATCCAGCTGCTTTTCTAATTAATTCTGTATTACAAAGCTTAAGGATTTTACCTCACCTGGAGCTGGATTTTTGAAGCTGGGATTGGATTAGTTTTTAGTTAGAGGTTGGCACGAGTTTCTCCAGGAAAAGGGAAAAAAATAAAAAGCCAACTGGAGAGCTCAGCATCTCCCCAGGCACCAAAACGTGCAGGGGAATGAGGAGCAGTGGAGTGCCAGGACAGTCCCTGCTCTGCTGCTCTCACTGAATCTCCCCCTGCTCCAGGCAGCAGGAAAAGGGGGTAAAGACAGGGAGACTGGGAATTCTCTGGGATGGCTCAAAGCAAAAACAGGGAGACTGGGAATTCTCTGGGATGGCTCAAAGCAAAAACAGGGAGACTGGGAATTCTCTGGGATGGCTCGAAGCAGGTTTGAAGAGCACATCCCCAGTCTGTGCTTTAATAGCTGTTCGTGTGTTTTGGTCGAAAAAGAGGGAGTGGATTCCAAGGTGGGGCAGTGTGAGCTCTGGAACTGGGGATTATTAGTGCCACATCCAGCCAGGGATTCCTTATAAATACATCATCCACCAGCTCCCTGGCCTCCTTCCAGCTCCCATTTCAAACTTTACCCTCCTTGGCACCCCTGGGGAGTGATGGGGATGTTTGAAATCCTGGGATTATTGCCTGTCCTGTTCCCAATTTCTGTGCTGTCCCTATTTCTGTGTGCCCCACCCCCCTGCTGGGGTTTGGGTTATTCCTGAAGGGTCAGGGTGAGGTTTGTCTGCCTGAGTGATGTCTGTGCCTCCATCACACAGCTGGGACGGGAGGGCCACGCCATGGTTTGATAGCACGGTACAAATACAGAGAAATGTAAAAATAAATCCCCAAATGGGAGAAAATGCACAAGAAAACAACACAGGAATAGTGCTGGAATAATCCTGGCAGCTCCCCTGCTGGGGAATGTTTTCCTAGGCCAGGCCAACATTGGAATTCTTGGTGCTCTGTCAGTGGTAATGTTCTAAGAAGCATCGCCCTCAGGAAGAAACCCCCTGGAAGAACAAGGCCACCTCAGAATTCCCTTGAGGCTTTCACTGGGTGCTCCCTGATTCCCAGTTGCCCATGGAACAACATCATTTATTTTCTTTAGATAACAATACCCATTATTCCAGGTGTTCCCAAGGCAAAGGTTCCCAAAGGTCATCCAGATACCCTTTCCATTTGGGAATTCAGCTCAGTGTCCCTGGCACCTTGTGCTCTCTGGTTCTTCAAAGGCTTTTTTCCCCCTCTGTAGCAAAAGTCCTTTATTGACCAAAACTTTTCTGTAAATGTCATTTTTTTTTACCACTTGAATATACTGGAACTCTCACTAAAATTCACTCCACTAATTTTAAGCAATAGAACATTTATCTAAGACTTAAGAGCTTATTTCTAAATTGGAATTGTTATCTAATTATTTATAGTTAGAAAACTCAACAGAATCACAGCTGCAGATTTCAGAATTCCAAGGATTCCTGAGGGTTTGTCTGTAACACAAACACTTGGCCAAACAACCCAGTTGGAGCACAAGGCCTTGCTCATTTCCCAAAACATTTCTCCCCAATTTTCAGGGTTAAATGGATTTTAGTCAAAGCTGACCACAAGCACAAGGTAATAGATTTTATCCAAGGAAAAACAGTGGGATTTTTTCAGTTTGGTGACACTCTTGGTCTCTAAATAATTTATTTCCATTCAGAGAATGTTTTCATTCCCACCAGAGACCAAGGTTACTTGTTTGAAGCAGAATTTCCCTGCACCACTCCTGAGATACCCTTGAGTGACTTTGCACAGAGCTGTGCAGAGTTACAGAAAGGGCTAAAAAAGGGGAAAGGAAAAGCTTTGCTGGCAGTACAGAAATGGGAACACCAAGGGCACCCCTGCCTCCAGAGTCAGTCCACCTGAAATGGGAATGGGTGTTTCCTACAAAAAACAATCTTCCTTTCTCTGATGTGATGATTCTGGGCCTTAAACAGAACTTTGATTATAAAGTAGCAACTGAATTTTGAGTGCTGTGGGTGAGAAATCCGTGGGCAGCAGGAGCTCAGCTCACTGGAAGCTCTGGATGCCCCTTCAGTGGAGTCTGTGCTGCACCTGGTGCTTGGTGTAAACATCAGAATTGTCATCACTGAGGAGGCGTTGGTGCTGAAAATCTTAATTTTCCCTTCTCAGGGTGTAAATGAGTGAGGTGAGTGTGGGTTATACAGCCAGTAACTGATGGCTGTATCCAGATCCAGCTGGGCAGCTGCTTATGGGCCTTTTGTAGTGCAGATTCACCACAGGAGCTCAGTATTTAGATGATCTCGGGAAGTGACATTGAAGATTTCTGTGTGCAGAGTTACAGCAGCTCCACACACTGGGTTCTGCTCCTTTCTCCTCACTCCCTGTTTTTATCCTTTCCGAGCTCCATTCCATGGCCCTTCTGCAGGACCTTGTCTCAGGTGCCACATCCCTGCCACTAAAATCCTGTTGTTTTTTATAAGTTGCTTCCCTCCACCATTCTTTTGGATATTTTCATTTGCATTGTCAATGAGACCTTTCTGCTTTTGTAACTGAGGAATTACGAAAGCTCTGGGCTGGGGACAAGGTGGGCATGGGGCACAGCTGGGCCTGGCTGGGCTGGGAGGGCTTTTCCAGCCTCAGGGATCCTGGGATTCTGTAGAAGTTATCCTACAGAAGAAGGAAAACTTAATCCCGGAGAAAGCCCCTGCCCTGGAGAAGCCCAGGAGCAGCCCCGAGGCTGGACGTGCCAACACCGGGCTCCAGCCACAGCTGCCCGGCACTGAGCCCTGCGGGGCTGCCCAGGAAGAGCAGAACAGCCCCAGTGCTCCGCTGCTGCTCCATTGCTGGGTGATTTGGGTTCCTTGGCTGCACAAAAAGCCCCAAAGCAGCAGAGCTCCGTTTGTCCAAAGCTGGAAGTTGGCTCCCTTCCCGTGGGTATTTGCCCTCTCACAGATCCCTTTTTTTCAGCTGGAAGATGGCAGTTTCAGGTTCCCTAATGCAGCTTAAGAGGAACTGGCATTACAAATTCCTTTCATAACTCTCCAGGTTGTTGTGTGTGCTGGGGGCACTGGCAGCAGCTTTTCTGGGGGTTGGAATGAGATGGGCTTTAAGGTCGCTTCCAACCCAAACCAATCAGTGATTCTGACTAAATCATACAAGAATAACTTAAATGCAACCTCCTATTCCTGATCATTGATTTCTGTCTGTTGGTTTGTGTCAATCTGGAAAAGGACTTTGTTCTGTCAGTTGTCTAAATCACAGAATCCCAGAATCACCAGGGTGGGCAGAGCCCTCCAGGATCACCCAGTGCCACCCCAGCAGCACCAGCAGCACCCCAAAGCCTGTCCCCAAGGGCCACATCCAGACTCCTCCTGAGCACTCCCAGAGACAGTGACTCCAGCACTCCCTGGGCACCTCATCCCAAGGCCTCACCACTCTGGCAGGGAAAAATTGTTTCCAATCTCCAACCTGAGCCTCATTCCACCCCTGCCATGGGCAGGGACACCTCCCACTACCCCCGGTTGTTACAAGCCCTATCCAACCTGGCCTTGGACACTTCCAGGGATAAGGGGACCACAACCTCTTTGGGTAAATACTTCATGGAATCATCTTTTTCCATGCTTTGGAAGTGCTAAATCTCCACGTGCCCCCAGGGCTGTACAGGCCGGAGGCCTCTCTTCATTCCCAGGACCAATCTCTGTGGTTTGAAGGTTTGTTTTAGGCACAAAAAAAAAAAAAAAAAAGAAAAGAAAAGAAATAGAAAGAAACGTCTTCAAAGCTTCCTGGCCCTTTTTGTGTTTTTATTTCCTCCCAGCTGACTGCTCCAGTAAAGCCCCACACCATGTGTTTTGCTTTAAGCACAAGCTTAAAGTCACGTGCTATGTAAGCCCTTCATTAAACAGGGAACCCTTTCCTGATCCAGTCCCAGGGCACAGCTTGGTTTTCGTGCTGGCTGGAACCAGCAGAGTCTCTTGATGAGATCAGCCAGCTGCCCAAATTCCAGCCATGGGGCCTTTGCTCCTGAGTTCTGTCTTTATAAAACCTCCTCTTACCTGTGATCAGCACAGAGCAGGGCCAAGGATGGGAGTTCTCCTTGGCTGCTCTCTGCCCACAGTCCCTGGTTGTCTGAAATTAAACTTCAGTCCCTAAATCCCGCTGGAGAGCCTCAGCCTTCCTCAGGAACGTCTCTGGAAGTGTTCTGGATGTGGGACATGGTTGAGGGGTGGTGATGTTGGGACTGGATGAGCTTGAAGGGCTCATTTTGGGATGAGGTGATTATCCTGCATCTCTGCCAGGGAATTTTCATGCTGTTGTTGAATTTGAGGTTGAATTGATGTTTTCTGTGGAGGAATAACAAACCAGTCTAGAGAACTCATGGCATTCACAAATAGAAAACATTAGAGTATGGGGAGTGATTTTCTGGAAAGGGTTTTGATCAATTCGTTGGAAACTATAACTCTACAAAACTTGAATTATTAAAAAATCAGGGGAAACTTAGGAAATAACTTTAAATAACCGTTGGTAGTGGAAGGTGTCCCTGCCCATGGCACGGGTTGGAACGAGAGGATCTTCAAGGTCCTTCCAACCCAAACCATTTTCTGATTCCATCAGTGCTATTTTTATGGAAACACCACCTGCCCATGTGAGGCCTTTCTTCCAGTCCTGTGTGGACCATGCAAACCCATATTTATGACTCTTTCTTAGTTGAAATTCTGTGAAGCAGAAGTCATAATGGAAGTTCTCAATATGCCCAGGATTTTTCAGGATGTTTATTCCTGGTGATGCCACTTGGAAGTGCAGCTTTACAGTTTTTAACCAGAGAGAGACCCCTCCTCTTCAGATGTGGGAAAGGGAATCAGGCAGCAAAAGGAAAAATTAGAGTTTATGGAAGGGGAAGCGAAGTGTGGAGACTTCCTCCTGTGCCATCACTGAGTGTATTCCCTTTGTTTTCCCTGGAAAGGTCCTGCAGCTTCTTTTTTCCCCCCAGGGGTTTTGGGGCACTGAACAGGGAATGGGCACGGCCCCGAGGCTGCCAGAGCTCCAGGAGCGTTTGGACAGCGCTGCCAGGGATGCCCAGGCTGGGATTGCTGGGGGGTCTGGGCAGGGCCAGGGGTGGGACTGGGTGATCCCTGTGGGTCCCTTCCAGCTCAGGAGATTCCCTGACTCTTTAAAAAGGAATTGCTGTCCCCCAGACTCTGCCCAAGGGAATGCCCTGTGAAGGTGACCCAAGATCTCCTTGCTGAGATGATAAAATGTCCCCCTGTGATAAGGCCCTGTGTGCATTTCCATTTGCAATGTCTGGTTATTTCCTGATAAAAACTCAGCTCAAGTGACTCCATTCCAGTTGCTGCCAATGACATCACCTTCTCAGCACTGAAGGGTTTTAATTCCTTCCTAAAAATACTGAGTTTCTCTAAGAAAACAGCTTGGACAGCCTGACACTGCTGTGGGAGGCAGAGGGACAAAGGTGGAATTCCCCTTTTTGTTTCATTTCTCTCCATATGCTGAAATTTGAGCACATGTAAGAATACTCCAGATATTCAGAACTGGAGTTGTCAGAGAACAAAGTCAAACAGCAGGGCTGGAGTAGTGAAAGTGAACCTGAGTTATTCAAATGGGGCAGTTACAAACAAGTTAAACATTGACTCTGGTTTCAGAAAAATTCCCATTTGTGTCTTGGTCAATCATTGACATTTCCCTGGTGGCTGTTTTGGAAAGGATTTTTAAAAGCTCTTAGAGAACAGGAGCGCTTTTTAAATACAAAAAATGAAGTCTTTTCATAATGTGGCAGATGAGACTCAAAACAGGGTCCAGAGATACCCTAAAGACTTCAACATTTTGGAGCCCATGCTGCCTGTGGAAACAAAACCACCACCAACCCCTCAGCAAAACCATCAGGTTCCTCTGTCAGGAGCTTCAAGGGGATTCCCCAGGATCTGGGATCACAGGGACAGTCCTGAGGTAAATACCAGCCTTAGATCCCACTGCTTCCTGCAGTGTATCATTAATTAAGACCCCTATTTTAATTAGCAGTGCTGTGTTTCTCCTCATTTCCCAAGGAAGTGAGGTGCTGGGGAGAGCAGGATGGAGAATAGCCTGGAATTGGAATTTACACTGGGAAGGGAAGGGCCTTCTATTCAATTTTTAACTGTTCTGTGAGGTCCTCTCTCCACTGCAGCTGACAGAGTTTATTTTATTCTTTCCATGTGGACCAAAAGATCACAAATTATTGGAGGTGAAAAAATCCCCCCACTCTTTTAATCTTTCACTTTTACCTCTTGATTTAAATTGGGATTTTGGCACAGTATTTTCTACCTGAAGCTGCATTAAAAAGCTTCTTTTTTTGAGTATTTCTTATTGATTTACTTCTTTGTTTACAGCACAAATCACAGGTATTTCATACATATAATTTTTATATATAGAACTATATAGATAGTTTTTATCCATATAGAAGTACATAGATAGTTTTTGTATATAGTTTTTATGCAGTTTTGTATTTAGCTTGAAGCAGCCCAGATGTGTTGCAGGGTCAGTACAAATGCAGTGTAAAACAGGATGTATCACAGAAATACCAGTTAATCCATTTTTCCCAGCCCTGTAACATGTTCAGCAATATAAAACCCTTTTGTTGAAGTAATTCCCTGTAAGAATTTCCGAAGGATGTGAGGTTTTTTTGTCTCCAGGGTGAGCTGGCACTTTGCCACATTATTAAACAGGGATTAGGAATAGCAGGGAGGGATTTAACCATAATTCCTGTAACAGGATAAATGGTTAATAGCATTTGGGCTGCTGCTTGTGACCTGGGAATGTTCCCTGGAACACAAACGGGCCCTGCAGAATTCCCAGCACTGGGAAGTTTGGGAATAGCTGGTGTGAGATCCAAACCACTGACCTGGAACTGGGCGGTGTCTCCCGGCTCCAATTTCACCTGGGTTTGGTTAAAGGGCTCTGGGTTTTCTTTCACTCCTGGCAAGGTTTTGAAAATAACCTTGAAAATTTAAATTAAAGACTGGGTAAGGATTAAGAGGAGTGATCAGAGCAGGTCCAAGCTGGCCTTGGGCACTTCCAGGGATCCAGGGGCAGCCACAGGGCCTCCCCAACCTCACAGGCAGGAATTTCTTCCTAAAAGAAGGTGGTAATTCATTATCATCATCGACTGAAAAAGTAAACAAATGGTGATGACTCCAGTCACTGCTGTTCTGAGTGAGACACAAACCAAGGATAACTCATGCAAAATGGCAATCACTTGTGTAGGTGAAAGATACTCCTAAACTGGGCAAGATTATTGTAAACTCTGCTGAAGCACAGCTGAAGATTTCACTCTCTCAGTCCACAATTTAATTTCCCTATTTCTTTGTCTGTTTAATTTTCCCTGCACTGCCCCATGCTCTGCTTAGTCCTGTAGCTACTGCTGTGGCTTTATTTGCAGGTCTGGTGTAGGGAGATATATTTGAGGAAATAAACCTGCAATTTGCATTTTTCCTTTGTAATTTCATCAGATTTTACGGATTTTCTTTTTAAACACCTGTAGAGAGCCACAGGTGTGCCTGGAAATTCCTGTGACACCATGAGGGGCCTGGCCCAAGGCAACAGCAGAGTTGTAAAATCACAGAATTTGTTTATTCTCCTCTTTTGTAAAGGGCTTTCACACATAAATTTAATCTTTAATGTAAATAAGATGAATATGAGCACAGCCTCTAGAAATGCTCACCTTTTAATTTCCACCTGCACTCTCTTGGTTTCTGTTCACTTTACAGAATTATCATTGAATAGTTCATTTATTTATAACCTTTATCAGATCTGGCAGAGTGTAGAAATGCTGGGCAGGTTTTAATATCAAAATCAAATTTAAATGGGTATTTCATCTAAGTAGCAGGACTGAGTTTTGGCCTTTTGTTTCTCATTATTTATAAAGCAGCTGGACAAAAGTAAAAAGGTTAGTGCCTCAAAGTTGCTTCTTAATGAAGGAGAATTCCTCTTTCTGCATCAAAAGCATTTAATGACTTACAGAGTGATTAAGTTAATTTCTGCTGTAATTCCTCCCCCGCAGCCCATGGGCAGTAAATGAAGCAACGAGAGAAGAAAAGAGGCTTTCTCTGCTCTGAGGTGGCTCTTGGCACACAGGGGAGAGAGACCTGGATCCAGAGGGAAAATCCTTCCCCATGAGGGTGGGGAGGGGCTGGGATGGAATTCCCAGAGCAGCTGGGGCTGCCCCTGGATCCCTGGCAGTGCCCAAGGCCAGGCTGGACATTGGGGCTTGGAGCAGCCTGGCACAGTGGGAGGTGTCCCTGCCCATGGCAGGGGTGGCACTGGATGGGCTTTAAGGTGCCTCCAACCCAAATCATTCCATGATTCCATAATTCTATGAAATTACAGCGTCAGCCTCATTTTCCTCTCTGTTGTCTATAGAGAATTAGAATTTTCAGATGGGTGTCACTCCTTCGAGCTGTGAGCACTGCTCAGTGCATAAAAACAGGACTGAGGGAGATATCCCATAAATATCCAACACATTTTTAATCCTGAACATGGCCTGAGGACCAGCAGCATTCAAAGAACAATTTCTAGTGGAGAGCTTTATTAAACATACGAGTCATGAAACCTAAAATAAGGTAACAGCAGTAAATTGATTCCAACACTGCATGAAAACAAACTTAGACAAATTCCAGAAAGCAAACAGAATGGGAAAAGCCTTCATAATGGAATTGGTGGCTGTGAGGAGATACTCAGTGGCCAGGCTGGGAGGATAAACCTGCACAAGACTTACAATGGGAGGGAGGAAGAGTTTCCTCGTTTCTGCAGGTGGGAGCTCAGCCCAAGCCCACATTCAGGGTCAGGGCAGCCCTGCACTGGCTCAGCTGATGCCCTGCTCGAGGTAAACTCAGCCTTGAGCCAATACTCCTAATCCCTGATCACCAACACCAGCTCAGAGGTGTCCTGTGCTGGCTAAAGCTGTGCAGGTGTAAAGTTAATTCCTTTTACCACCTTCACCTGCTCTCATTTCCTTTCATTCCCTCGCCCTTGGCATCTCCTTTAGGCCCAGCTTTGGCCTAAAGCCTTAAATCTACACAGGGTTTTATAAAAACCCTTCCAAAAATCCCCTGCCATTCCCACATCCCTGCTAATGGTTTGTATAAATATTTTCAGTTGGCTTTTTAAGTGGGGAGCAGACTTTTCATTCTGTATTTGTTCAGTACTGAATTCATAGTGCCTGGATGCTGCTCCGAAGGTTTGTTTCCCTGTGTCCATGAGGAGAAAGGAAAACTTGGCCAGAGGACAGGGCTGGATAGGATCTTGGGAAGGAATTGTTCTCTGGGAGGGTGGGGAGGCCCTGGATCCTTGGAAGTGCCCAAGGCCAGCTTAGATGGGGCTTGGAGCAGCCTGGGACAGTGGGAGGTGTTTATTTTTCTCGTAGGAGAAAAAAATGAAGGGAAAATCCTTTTTTTATCTTTTTTCCCCCTGAAGGAGTGTCCAGCTGCTGTTTTCACACCTCTCTTGTTGAACTTCACTTTGGGGATGTGACACACAGCAAGAGTCAACCCCAGAAGTACCAAAAATACAATTTCTCTGCAGAAATCACCAGAAATCACATTTTAAAGATGATTTTTCTTTTTCTTCTACTTGGCTGAAAAAAATAAACAGCGGCTGAAACATCTGCTTTTAGTGTTGGATGTTGGTGGGTAGGCAGAGTTCTGGGGCTGTTTAAAAGCAGTGGAATACTAAGTGGCAACATCAGTACTTTCCCCATGAAAACGTACTTTTATTGCAGCTGCTGTAGCTTCAAATTTAGCCTGGAATTACAATTTCAGCATCTCAAATGCTCTCCAGAGCAACATTTCAAGGCCAGTAGGTGGCATCAAAAGGATTCTGTAAAATGCAGTGTTTGGGTGTTCGTGCTCCAGCCTGAGGCCACGGAATGACAGCAGAGAGAGAATTCCAGGTGATCCCTTCCTGACAAAAAGCTTTGGATTGGATGTGATCTGAGCGTGTGCTGCGTCTGAACACCACATAAAATGTTAATAAGTTCATTAGAGTTGCATCCAGTGAACCAAAATTAATTGTAATTTTAATTTTTTAACAGCACTAATATTGCCCGACAGAAGTAATTTTGGATTTTTAAAAGGTTTTATATAGCCACGATATAAATTTAATATATTTACTGTATGTATTTTAATATTGCTGAAACAGAAGTAAATTCAGTGGGGTTTTCAGTGTTTGAGTCGTGTAGAAATCTGCAGAAACACTGCACAGTCATCAAGGGTGTAAAAAACACTGTGTCCTTCAGGAGCAGATGGGGTATTTTGTTCATGGAATCCCAGAGTGAATTGGGTCGGAAGGGACCTTAAGGATCATCCCATTCCACCCCCTGCCATGGCCAGGGACACCTTCCACTACTCCAGGGTGCTCCAACCTGGCCTTGGACACTTCCAGGGATGGGGGGGGAGCATTGAGCAACCTTTAAAATTGAAGAAAAATTATAATTAAACCTTAAATTTAATTTTTTTTTAGTTAAAAGAGGGTATCTGTCACAGCACACTGCCAGAACACAGTTACATCTAGAAAATAGACATTTAGGGTCTAGAAAACACCGGGAGCAGCTGAGGGAGCTGGGAAAGGGGCTCAGGCTGGAGCAAAGGAGGCTCAGGGGGGACCTTGTGGCTCTGCACAAGTCCTTGACAGGAGGGGGCAGGGACAGGGGGAGAGGAAATGGCCTCCAATGGCACCAGGGCAGGCTCAGGTTGGAGATTGGAAACAATTTTTCCCTGCCAGAGTGGTGAGGCCTTGGGATGAGGTGCCCAGGGAGTGCTGGAGTCACTGTCTCTGGGAGTGCTCAGGAGGAGTCTGGATGTGGCCCTTGGGGACAGGCTTTGGGGTGCTGCTGGTGCTGCTGGGGTGGCACTGGGTGATCCTGGAGGGCTCTTCCCACCTCAGTAAATCTGGGATTCTGTGATCAGTCTGATCCCCTGTGCTGTATCAGCAAAATCCCCTCAGGTTCTCCACAGCAGAGCTCACATCCTGTTGGTCCTCAGTCAAAGGCCTCTCCTTATCCCCACCCTCTGTCTCCGAGCTCGTCCTGGGTAGAGCTGGTGCCTTGGGAAATGCGGTGTCAAAGGCACTCCCAGATCACCACAACAGGGATCCTGCTGTTCCACAGCTGCTCCAGAAGGGACAAACATCTCCCTGCATCCTCAGGAAGACACTTGGTCACCTCAGCTCTGCCATGGCTGGCTCAGCTGCCCAAAGTGCCTCAGTTCCCCTGATTTTTTTTTACTCTCCAGTTCAGAGGACCCACAGCATACCCAGCACAGCCTGTGAGGCCCTGGCACAGGTTGCTCAGAGAGGTTGTGGATTCCCCATCCCTGGAAGTGTCCCAGGCCAGTTTGGATGGAGTTTGGAGCACCCAGGGATAGTGGAAGATGTCCCTGCTATGGTAGGGGTGGCACTGGGTGATCTTTAAGGTCCCTCCCGATCCAAACCAGTCTGGAATTATGTTGGGTGCACAGCTGGGCAAGGGCAGCGGGTTTGTGGCATCACCTCCACTTCCAGAGAGCCAGCTGGGCAGGAGCTGGTGGGATCCAGCTCATCTCCGGACGCACCTGCCTGCTCCTCCAGACAGGGCCCATCCCAAACAGTGTCCCCAGGCTGCTGCTTCTCCCCTGGGTGCAGCCTGGCAGAGGGTGGGGGTGCCCATTCCCAGCACCGAGGAGTCACCATGAGACCCTTCACCTTTCCTTTGGGGTGGGTAACACCTGACGTCAGAGGCAGGATGAGATCAAATGGTGCTGTTGTGCATTTAGCTCCGTTCTGAGCCATGCTGGCAGCGTTTCAGGCTCATTGTTTACAGGATCCACAGCAGTTTTGTGTCTCCTGGCTGCTGGAAGCTGCTCAGCGCTGCAGAGCAGTGCTCTGAGTAGGAGGAAAACCACAATGGCAGCTTTTGAGCAGCTCTCAGCTTTGCCACCTACGAAACAAGGCTTTCCCGACAGAAACAAGACTTCTCTAACCCAGCAGTCCAACTGCTGTAGCATTTCTGAGAGTTCTCATCCCCCAACAGTGCTGGAGGCACTCCTGGTTTTCCCAGTGGTTGCTGCAGTACCAGGGGCAGAGACCACAGGGATTTGTCCTGGGAGATTCTTTGGGTTCACAGGGAGAACCAGACAATTTATCCAGTCCTTGCCATGCATCCCTTGAGCTCCTGCCTGCTCCAGGCCAGGCCCTCGTTTCCAGCCATCGAGCTCTTTGTGAAGGTGAGCACTGTCCAGTGTGTGTTCATGGAGGGGTTTTTGCTGTATCTGAGATTTGTTTGATAGCAGTGAGCGAGGGGAAAAGGACAGACAGAACTGGTCTAATTCATGTGTCTTGTTGGGTTACGAGGGCTGCAAACCTTAATGAATTAACTGAATAAATGAGACACTTGGGTTTTTATATGTCTACCCCTGACATTTAACCTAACTTTTAAAGCTGTGCTTTAGGAGAATCATGTGAAGGGCTTAAAAATGAGACCCCTGATCTCTTGCAGTGTCACATGAAGTCTCACTCAGTAGCACCTCTGCAAGACTTTGCCTCATTTTAACAAAGCCGCTTAACAAATTGCAGTATAAATTACATGAGAGCAACACTTCTGTGGCCACCGTCTCCAGGGCTCCCAGAGCCCTTCAGTGTGATATTCTTAATTAATTGATTGATTGATTCTGCTTGTTCTCTTCAGTGCTTTAGACATCACATCTCTCTTTAGGCTGGTAAATATTTCTCTGTTCCCTTCCTGTGCTCATAAGCTGATTTAACTTGTTTTAATCTTGTAGTGACTTGTGCAGATTTATGTTCATGCAGACAAATGAGCTGGAGGCTGTTTCCTTTGGAGAGACTGCTGTGATTTATACACAGATGTATTTATAATTCGGAATTTTTCCAATTGTAGGCTGGCAGTGATGGGGAAAGTATTGGAAACTGCCCGTTCTCTCAGCGCCTCTTTATGATCCTGTGGCTCAAAGGTGTCATATTTAATGTCACAACCGTGGATTTGAAAAGGTGAGATTGTGACTTTTAATTCTGAGATCTTAACTTTTTAGCACAACTTTTCCAAAAGGGGGATTTTAAAGGGTGACTCCTCTGCCAGGCTGGGAGAGCTGGGTGTGTCCATCCTGGAGAAGAAACAGTTCCGAGGAGACCTTAGAGCCCCTTCCAGTGCCTAAAGGGGCTCATAAAAAGGAAGGAGAGGGACTTTCTATGACTTTTTCTTTCCCAGAAAACCAGCGGACCTGCAGAACCTGGCCCCGGGCACCAACCCCCCGTTCATGACTTTTGACGGGGAAGTGAAAACCGACGTCAACAAGATCGAGGAATTCTTGGAGGAAAAGCTGGCGCCGCCCCGGTACCGCATTCCCGCTCCCCTGGGGGAGCTGCACGTGTCGGGGGGTCCCAGGGGGCTGGTCCAGCTCAGGGGTGACTTCGGCTGCTGTGAGACAGAGCTGGAGCCGGGGGTGTCACTGGGGTGTCCCCGGGGTGTCCCCAAGTCACAGCTGTGCTGCTCCCACTGCTGTCCTTCACCCCGAGCTCACTGCTGAGTCATTCCCAGGGCATGGAATCCATCATGTGGAAAGCTGGGGGCTGCTGCAGAAGCCTGACCTTGTTCCTCTGCTTGGGATCGTTTGAGCTTTCCCTCTTCACACCTTACAAATAATTGTGCTTCCTGGGTGCAGGGGCTTGGAGGCTCAGGGGGACCTCACTGCTCTCTAAAACCACCTGAAGGATGCTGCAGTGAGGTGGGGTTGGGCTCTTCTGCTGTGTCCCAAGTGAAGGGATGAGAGGAAATGGCCTCAAGTTGTGCCAAGGGAGGTTCAGATTGGAGACTGGAAAAATGTTTGGCCTTTGTGAGTGGTCAGGCATTGGAATGAGCTGCCCAGGGTGGATCACCATCTCTGGAAGTGTTCCAGTCATCTGGACGTGGGCCTTGGGGACATGGTTTGGGGTGATGCTGGGGAATGATGCTGAAGGTGTTTTCCAGCCCTGATGATTCTGGGATTCTGTGGAGCCAAGGGCAGTGAGCGCCTCGTGCACAATGGACGTGCTGGGGCTCTTTCAGAGTGTCCACGTGGGTCCATCAGGCTGCACGTGAGGGTCTGAGTTTTGGATTTGTCCTCCCCCAAACCATGCTGTCCCTCCACTGTCCCAGCATTGTGTCCCCTACCCCACAGATATTTTCTCTCCTGGGATATCCATCCCTCCCTGTGCTCCCTTCTCAAGCAGCCAAACCTGACTTAAACCAGGGAAGCAGCTGCTTCCCTCCACTTTTTTCCACCCTTATCCATCCCTGGCAGCTACAGCTCCTGGAATGGCTGCTGTCACCTTGCTGATGCCCGAGTGGGCTGGGCCAGGAGCCTGAGAGGAGCAGCAGCTTCTGCGAGTGGGGATTTTCCCTCCACTCCTCCTCATGGCAGGAGCCACGTTCCAGGCAGCCTCACCTCTGGAGGAGAAAGCCTGGAAGTAAACCTGGGATGTTTGGGCAGTGCTTGCAGCAATAACAGCCATTTCCCATTGCCCTCAGGAAAAGATGATTTAGGTAGGGTTTAAAGTAGGTGATACTGAGTTTAGGATGGCTCCCTTTGAGTCCTGTGTGGCTGTATGTGGTCACCCTACAAATAAATGTGTATTAATTAGCGGAGACAAAAATAAAGGCTAATTGGATAGCTTCTTTTTGTTTCTTTGAACTTCTTAGGTATCCCAAACTTGCACCGAAGCACCCCGAGTCGAACTCTGCAGGAAATGATGTCTTTGCAAAATTCTCTGCGTTTATAAAGAACCCAAGAAAAGATGCAAATGAAAGTAGGTGCTGCAGTCCTGTCGTCAGCCCTGGGAGGGAGAAACCAGACCTGTGCAACTGTAGGACACTGCTGGAGGTGTCCCATTTCCAGCTCAGGGATTTTCCAGAGCATGGAGGCTGTGGAAATCGGCGCCTGTTCCCTCCTTTAGTCGAGGATTCCCAGCATTGGTGAAAGCAGATACTGCTGTCACCATGGGAGCACCAATTCCAGCCTCTCCTCATTCCTTCAGCTCTGGGGTCTGTGAGGCTGCACCTTCCCCACAGCTTTGCCAAAAGCACAGCCCTCTGGAAGTGAGAGATTCCCTATGTCCATAAATACTGAGGACTCCAGCCCCTTGGCACATCCCTAAAGCAGGACCCTCATGACCACCATGGACTTGCCCTAGGCTGGAGGAGGGCAGGGTTAGATTAAATATTAAGGAGAAATCCTTTCCTGTGAGGGTGGTGAGGCCCTGGCACAGGTTGGTTGTGGTCTCCCATCCCTGGAAGTGTCCAGGGCCAGGCTGGACAGGGCTTGGGGCACCCTGGGGTAGAATAGAATGCATAGAATATTCTTGGTTGGAAGGGACCCACAAGGATCATCAAGTCCAACTCTTAAGTGACAGTGGAAGGTGTCCCTGCCCATGGCACGGGGTGGCACTGGATGAGCTTTGAGGTCCCTTCCAACTTAAACCATTCCAGGATTCTGTCTCTGTCCTTCAGCTCTCAGGCCTATTCCCTGGGCTGGCTTTGTACAGCCCAAAGTGGCATCCCAGGGACTTGCTGTTGTCACTCCAGCTGTGCTGCCCTGCCTGTGGGCAAGCACTGGCCCCGTGGCTCCCCAGGCAGGAGTCAGTGTGAAGGCAGAGCCAGGCCACGGTGCCAAACCCCGCCCCACAGAGGGTTTGAGGAGCCATTCCTGGTAACACAGGCCCAGGGTGGTTTTTCCCAGAACTCCCTTTAGCTCCTTAGAGCCCTTATCCCAGCATTAAGGTTTAAGCCTAGGATGAAGGAATTGCAGGAGTTGGCACAGCCAGATGTCTGGGTTGCTGCCAGGAGACAGGATGCAGGAGTTGCTTGGTGCCACAGGGCCCTTGGTACAGGCTTGAACGATCTTTTTATTCTCTTAACCCAGATTTGGAAAAATCCTTGCTTAAAGCCCTGAAGAAGCTGGACAACTATTTAAATAGCCCCTTGCCTGATGAAATCGATGCTTACAGCACGGAGGAGATCAGTGTTTCCAGCCGGAAATTCCTGGACGGAGATGAGCTCACTTTAGCGGATTGCAACCTCCTACCAAAGCTCCACATAATCAAGGTTTGCCTGTGCTTTTTTAGCCTCCTGGAGGGAAGGGAAGCACAGCAGCTTAAATCCTTTTCTAGAAGGCAGAGGGATCCTTTCTCTGTCCTGAGGCCACACCCATGGACACTGAGGCCATTTCCTTTCAGCACAGCCGGGCAGATCCTCACTTTGATGGTTGTAGGTGTGGAGGAGCTGTGTCGTGTCTGTGCTGTGACTGCAGTGGCTGAGCTGCTCACAGCCACAGGGATGCAATGAGCGCTGGATTCAGGGCTGCAGAGAAGTGTTCTCATCTGCATGTCACATGCAAAGTGCACATGACCACAGCCAAGGAAGGTTAGATTGTACTGTCCACCCCAATTTCTGTCTCTCCCATGTTTAATCTCCAATTCTGGCTTTGCTGAGAATCCCCACTGGTACCAGTCAGGGTGACAGGGTGGCCTCCACCCGCTGCCTCCCAGGTAAGGCTCCACACCTCCTCTTGCAGGGCTGTGGAGCATCCACACACACCTGAACAGCTCCAGTGACCTGGGACTGGTGTTGTCATAGCCCAGAAGGCTGGAGAGGGATTTTTCATAAGGGCATGGAGTGACAGGACGAGGGGGAATGGCCTTGAGCTGAAGGAGAGAAGGGTTAAATAGGGTATCTGGAAGAAATTCCTCCTTGGGAGGGTGGGCAGGCCCTGGCACAGGGTGCCCAGAGCAGCTGGGGCTGCCCCTGGATCCCTGGCAGTGCCCAAGGCCAGGCTGGACATTGGGGCTTGGAGCAGCCTGGGACAGTGGGAGGTGTCCCTGCCCATGGCAGGGATGGAATAAGATGATCTTTAAGGCCCCTTCTGACCCAAACCATTCTGTGATTCTATTCTGGAAGAGAAATGACCACACTGGAATGTCATTGGTTTTCAAACAAACAAACAAGGTCACTTCAGGAAGTTTCCTGTTAGACTCCTGCTTTGTCAGAGGAAGAGTCGCTTTCCGACACCTCCACAAGTGAAAACTTTGCCCAGACTTCTCCTGGTTGATGCCATTGCAGAGAGCAGCCAGGGATGAGCCTTTTCCCATGCTCAGGCATGGCAAACCCTGAGAGGCAGCCAGGGCCAGCACGAGGAGAATCCCCTCGGGTCAGGTGAAAGTCTGGAGAAGGACAGAGGAGGAATGTCACACTGTCACATCACTCTTGCTGCCTGCAGGCAGGGATTAGGGATCAGCCAAGAGCTGTTTTCCCTGATCACTTGAAATTAAGGATTTAAATACAAAATACAAATTTTTCCTGTTTCAGTGAAAGTTTCCAAGTATGGGCCAATTTATTCCTGTAGGATTATTCTGTTAATTCGGGCTTAAGTTTGCTGGTTTAACCTGTGTCTCTTCCAGTATGTTCTACTGATCCATGTAGCTTTGCATATCTTTAGCTAGATATAGATATACACACACCGAACAAATCTTTTACAGTGAGTTCAGCAGCTTTCTTCATCCCATATCTTCTTCTTAGGTCTTTCCCTCTTCTTCCCCTTTGTCGCCAGCAACACCAGACTCACATACTGGAAATGGAAAATGGGCAGAAAGAGTAGGCTTGGGATGTTTGGGGGTTTTGCAGATTATATGTGTAATGATATTTTACTTTTTTTTTCTTTTTTTCTTTCAATGAAAGGTTGTTGCAAAAAAATACCGAAATTTTCATTTTCCACCTGAAATGACAGGGATTTCGAGATACTTGAAAAATGCATACGCAAGAGATGAATTTACAAACACGTGCCCTGCTGACCAGGAGATTGAATATGCATATTTGGATGTGGCAAAGAGAATGAAGTAACCAGAAGATGCCTCTGTTTATTGCTTCTGTGATGGGCAACAGCCAAGCTGGAAAAGCAAAAACCAGCAGAGATTCTGCAGTGTGATTTTAAGTTCTGCTATTGGCCAATCCTTTTATAATGATTGTATTGCATTATTTACTCCTTCTTAAATGATGTGTGTGTGTGTTTGTGTGTCTTGCGCACTGGAATGTCGGTTGTCCATTCCAAGGAAAAGGCATCCATCAATAGTAAAGAGTTGTAGGATTTAGGGAAGCAATATAAGTCACACAGAGCAATACCACAGACGAAAGCACTGAATTTTGAGAAGAAAAAGCCCTGCTTGAACACCTTAAACCTGTCATTAGTGCTGCCTCTGGTCTCTGTTTCACATTTGTTACCCAACTTCACCTTTGATTGCATGGTTTCTCTTTGCTTCACTGCTCTGACCCAGAAGCCCCTGATTGAGCTGGAGGGAGCCCAACCTGCAGGTGGGACCACATCTGACCTTCCCCAAGCCTCTCATCTGGGCTAGAACCCTGCAGGGCAGCTCCACCAAGAACAATTCCTCTTCCCATTGCGGGAGTCTCCTTTGTTGAGGGAGAGAAAGAAAGAGAGAATTCCTGCCTTCCCCTCTCAGGGCTGGATAAGTCCTCGAACTTCCCTCCTGGTGCTCCCAGAGAGAGAGAGAGACACTGGCATTGGGTATTGGGCAAGGGAGGAGGGAGACACTTGGTTGTTGCTGTACACAGAAAAAATGAGTGAACATACAGTCCTAAATACTCATGTGGGATTTCTTTGTCCTCCTTCAGGGATCTTTATTTGGTTTTGGAAAGCAAAGAGGAGCAGGAGAGGGCCTAAGAAAGGAACATTCCTTGTGTACCCTCTGACAGGAGGGGGCAGCCGGGGGGATCGGGCTCTGCTCCCATGGAACAGGGACAGGAGGAGAGGGAACGGCCTCAGGCTGGGCCAGGGCAGGCTCAGGGTGGACAGCAGCAGGAATTTCCCCATGGAAAGGGAGCTCAGGCCTTGGCAGGGGCTGCCCAGGGAGGTTTGGAGTGCCCATCCCTGGAGGTGTCCCAGGAAGGGCTGGAGGTGGCACTCAGTGCTCTGGGCTGGGGACAAGGTGGGCATGGGGCACAGCTGGGCCTGGCTGGGCTGGGAGGGCTTTTCCAGCCTCAGGGATCCTGGGATTCTGTAGAAGTTATCCTACAGAAGAAGGAAAACTTAATCCCGGAGAAAGCCCCTGCCCTGGAGAAGCCCAGGAGCAGCCCCGAGGCTGGACGTGCCAACACCGGGCTCCAGCCACAGCTGCCCGGCACTGAGCCCTGCGGGGCTGCCCAGGAAGAGCAGAACAGCCCCAGTGCTCCGCTGCTGCTCCATTGCTGGGTGGGCGGTGATTTGGGGTCTTTGGCTGCACAGCCCTGTCCAGCTGCTCCCACAGGGATGTGTCAGGAACAACACAGAGCTGCTGCTGCCTCAGCTGCGGCTGCACCGGGGCAACCCCTCCCGCCTGGCACAAGGCTGCTCAGGGCAGGCAGGACTGGTGAGGAACACACCCAGCCTGGCTCCAGGGACTGAACTCTGAGGGGTTTTTCGGAAGGAATTCTTCCCTCTGAGGGAGGAGAGGCCCGGGCACAGGGTGCCCACAGCAGCTGGGGCTGCCCCTGGATCCCTGGAAGTGTCCCAGGCCAGCTTGGACACTGGGGCTTGGAGCCACCTGGGACAGTGGAAGGTGTCCCTGCCCACGTGTCACGATCAGGTGAGGGAGAGATGCCTCTGCCCCACTTAAGGGCAACTGAGACCAGAGGACGGCAACACTGGGATCTTACCCAACAACACAGACTTGATTTCTCAAGAAGTGGGAGGGAGGGAGGGAGGGAGAAAGAGCAAACACCTGTCAGAGAGGGGGAGACACAGAGCCGGAGATAATCAGCTGGAACTCCATGAGCTTTAAGGCCCCTGCCAACGCCACCCGTTCTGTCGCTGGAGAAGTCGGACGGGCTCCAGAAGTGACTCCAACGCTGCTTTCTGCTGAGCAGCCGCTGCTCACAGGGGCCTCACTGGGACTGAGTTTGAAAATACATCAGTTCCTCTGAGAGACAAGAAATGAAATCTGTATACTCTTTTCTTATGCCTTACAAATTTTATTAGCAAATATACAAATTTTTCCGTAATTTGAACAGTGTTCTATCTTTCTTTGCTTATGTCCTGGGAAATTATAATCTATTTTATTACAATATATTGTATATTCATGTTTTTATATCATAGACTGTAATATAAAGATTCAATAAATACTAATTATTTGCTGATTTTACTTATTCATTAGATTTGTCTTCATTTATCTATCCTTAAATTATTCTTCATATTCCCCTTATTCTTACTTCTCTTCTTCTTTTCTTCTTCTATGTAGATATAAATTCAAATTCTTATTCCTCTTCTTCTTCTATGTATTTTTAAATTCTTATTCTTATTACAATCCTTCTTTGTAGTTTTAAAGTATTCTTCTTCCTGTTATTGTTCTTCATCTTCCTGTTCCTGTTTGTGACCCAGCTCCCAGTGGTGCCAACCATTATGGTGCAGAGGGGAAGGAAGAGGACAAACATGACAGATGCCAAGGACTCTCCCAACAGAAATAGGGCAATGACCAACCAGGGGCCCCATGGACTCCACGTCATCTCTTGAATTCAATGTCGGTGACAATGTGCTTTCCAGAGGGAAACACTGCAGCATCCAAGAGCTGTCCCAAGGGGACAACATCTGCAACAAACCCTTGGGCTTGGTGGATGAAGAGGACTCCCTGGAGGGACCCAGCTGTTCCAGGCACGTGGGCGCAGAGGCGGCAGCAGAGGCAGCCCATGCTCTGCCCAGCGCCTCTCCTGCCCCGCAGGGTCCCACAGAAACCAAGCCAGCGGCTGCTGCCCCGGCCGGAGCTGCTCAGCAGGACGAGCCTCTGAGGCTCTCGCTCTGGAGGAGGAAAAGGCAGCAGCTCCTCCTTTTGTCAGTGAGGAGAGGACATCACTAGGGACAGAGAGCCCACTCGCTGTCCTATTCAATACTGCGGCCAGCAGCCAGGCTCGGCTGTACGTGAACCAAAACATCACCAGTGAGACCCTGAGCAAGGCTCTGCTGGAGATCCAGGCACTGAGGCAGCAGCGGGAGGCACGGGATGCCCTGGAACCATGGATTGCTGCAGAAAGGGAAGCAGCAGTTACAGCAGCAAGGGAAGAGAGCCCGGTGCCTGCCCCGCACAGCTCGCCCAGCCCCTCGCCCGCCCCGCTGGGAGCCCAGGCCCTGCGCGGGCAGCCGGCTGCCCCCAGGAAACGTCCCTCCCGCTTCAGGCGGGCGCTGCGGGCGCTGCGGGGGCTGTGCCCGTGTCCCTGCCTGGTGCCACAGCCGGAGGAGTAGCACACACAGGGCACCCACAGCAGGGATCGCTCCCAGAGCCTCCCTCCCTGCGGGGCTGCGGCACACCCGGGGCTGCCGGCACCACTGCGAGCTGGGTCACAAACAGCAACAGGAACGACGAGGACGAAGAAGACGAAGATGGAGAAGACAAACGCTAAGGAGACGATGAAGATATTGTGGAAGAGCAATAGGAATAAGAATTTAGGACGAAGACACGGACAAGAAGAAAGGGTACCCCAACTCCCAGCTTCTGGAATCCAATGTTGTGTCATGGTCACTAGTTTGGTTGCAGCAGGAATCTGCACAGGAGGCATTTCTACTGTGACAACAGGAGCAACTCTGATTTTGCTCCTTGCGTGCTGCCATGCAGCCTCGGAGAGGAGAGATGCTTTTGAGCACGTGTGAATCCTCCACTTGTTCCACCTTGACTCTGAAGCTTTGTACCCAGCTGTTGGTTTTTTCCCGACCTTGCTCATTTTAGCTTCAACGTTTGCAAAAGCAAGCAGATCACAGGGAACAAGAAATTTAAAAGTTTCAAAAAGCAAGAGCAACAAGTGACAGAACTGCAGAAGAAAGACTTTTTCATAGAATAGTTTTTCTTTTTTTATATCTCTTGTCAGTAGAGATGCTGCTCCCAACTACCTCTCTATGACTTTTGACCCTCATGTATTTCTAATTATAACTTTCTAGTATTTGTTATGCTTTTGAACCCCACGTACAACAGACGAGTGCCATCGATAGTAGTTTTCTCTCCCAAATAGGCTAAAGCACTCGTTTCTTTCTCCCGAAGAGGCGGAACCCCGTGTGTTCCGTGTGCCATCGCACAGCCCGGCGCCGCTATCTGCACAGGGCATTTAGGGCCTGGGGCAGCCGCGTGGCGATGCTGCCGCAGCCGAGCCCAGCCCTTGGGGCCGCTGTCCGTGTGCATTTGGAAGCGCACGGACACAATTCCCAGCCCCGTCCGGCTTTGTGCTTCATGTTCCTGTTGCGTGTGCGGGCGGAGCGGGGCCGGCGGGAGCCGCGCTCCCCTCAGAGCCCCTGAGGGCGGCAGCAATGGCGGCGCCGCTCCCTCAGCGCCCGGGCCCGGCCCCGGCGGGCGGGGAGCGCTCGGCAGCGCCCTGGTGGCAGCAGGGCCCGAGCCCCGGCCCCGGGCTCTGTCCCCGAGGCGCCGCACAGGCGAGGGGAGACCTGCAAGAGTCGCTGCCTGAGGCATTGCCCGGCCCTGGGGCGGCACCTGGCCCCTGGCCTTGTGGGACCGCGCCAGCTTCTCGTGCTCCCACTTCTCAATGAAGTGCAGAAATTCAGCCAAATTCAATTTAATAAAGAAATAGATTTTATTCCGCGCCCGAAAGATCGGTCACACAGAAAGCCACGATCGAGGAAAGCAGCTCAGAGCCCGGGGTCGCAGCTGGGTGAACACGCACAGATCTGATCTCTATCGCACCAGACCTCCCAAGTTCACGACTGCTGCTTCGGCTGGTCCCTTCTTATACAGTTTTTGGGCAGAGTCCGAATTAATTCTATTCTTCTCGTAATTTTAGCATATTCCTGAAGTTTTCTTGTCCCGGAGTTGGGCTGCCCAAAGCCTTTCCTGGGTCTGATCAATTGTCCATCCCGGGTGATGAGTGGGCCATTTCTGGCGATGGAAGGGCCATCTCTGATGATGGATGGGCCATCTCTGGTTCCTGGAACAGTTATTTTTAGTTCCCGGAATGTGCGATTCCTTATCAGATGAGATGTAGATATCAGAAGGTGGTAATCAAGTCCTCATGGTGCAAAGGTCCAGGTGATAAGATCTAACCCCACCGAGGTGGAATCCTCACTTATTGTGAGAGAACTTCTTTTAGTGTTGTGAAATTTTTCTCTCAGCCGCGCTGGTGGAGGGATTTTGAAACTCTGTCTCTACATGGTCTGATTACATTCCAGTTTTATACATAATAGCACGAATTACATACTTTATTTATAACACCAAGCTGGTCCAGGTGCCTGTGGATGGCCCCGTCCTTGCGCGGTGCCCCTGCCCCGCTCAGCTTCCCGTCCCCTGCAAAGGCGCCGAGGGCGCGCTCGGAGCCGCCGGGTGCCATTGCTGAAGGCGCTGGCGAGCCCCGGTGCCCAGGCAGAGCCCTGAGGGACAGCCCTGGTGCCCGGCCTCCCGCGGGCCGCGGAGCCACTGCCCACGAGTCCCTGGCACGTCCGTGCGGCCAATTCCTCGTGCCCTGCCCAGCGCAGCCTGCAAACGCAGGGCTCTGCAGTGTGGGGCTGGGGCTGTCGTGTGGGAGCGTGGCCAAAGGCCCTCAGGGCTCTGGGCACAGCAGGGGCCGCAAGGCCACGAGTCCGGGGCTGTTCCAAGCCAGTTCCTCTCTGCCCCGCTGTTTTGGGGTGCCGGGGATGGCTCTTTGTGACCCAGGCGTGGGGTGTCAGGGCCCTTTGTGATGTGGGACATGGTGGTGGCCAGAGACCCTTGTGACATCAGAGAGCCCGGCCCTGGCTGAGGGTATCTAAGGGACGCAGAGCCCTGCGTGCCCATCACAGGAGCGCCGTTCTCTGAGGAGGAAGCAGCTCCCTGTGCTCGTCTGCTCTAGAGAGCAACAGAGATTATTGAAAACATGGAGAAGAAGGGGAAACCCAACTCCCAGCCCGCCCAAGGCCAACTGCTGAGCCTGCGGAGGAGGCCAGGAGTGAGAGAGGCCAGTGGACGGAGAGGGTCAGGATCTTTGCTCTGCCAAGGGAGCCCTCTCCGTCCCACGCCGCCTCCTCCTCACCGACGCACATCAAGCTGCCGCCAGTGCACCTCGGGCAGCCAAAGGTGGGACCCAGAAAGCTCCAACACCTCAAGGTCCCACAGGTGGAGCTCGGGCAGCCGCGGGCAGCGCCGCAGGGCAGCCAGAGCCAGGCCCTGTCCCTCCGTGGGGACACGCTGCCACTGCTGCCGCCTCTGCCACAGCTGGCACCGCTGCCACCACGGCCCTGCCTGGTGAGCCCCAGGGACACTCGGAGCTGGGACACAGAGCTGGGGAGTGCAGGGGAGAAGGGGCCTCAGCCCCGCAGCCCCTGTCCTTGGCAGCCATACACCCCCGTGCCCAGGGTGTTCTTGCCCCTGCTCAGGGTGGCCCAGGAGGGCACAGCCCGAGTGTCCCCAAGCTCACAGCTGCTGCCTGTGCTGCCCATTCCCTCGGGGACTCCTGCCATGGAGTGCAGCATCAGGGGCACGGTGCTGGAGAAACAGGATTCCCAAAGGGAAAATGACAGCGAGCTGTCCCAAGGGGAAAACAGCAGCGAGCAGGAGCTGTCCCCAGTGACAGAAGACAGCGAGCTCTTCCCAGGGGACAGCACGAGTGACGAGGAGCTGTCTGAAGTGGAAGATGACATCGAGCTCTTCTCAGGGGACAGCAACACTGACCTGGAGCTGTCTGAAGTGGAAGAGGCCATCGAGGCCATTCCAGGGGACAGGACAAGTGACCGGGAGCCGTCCCCCGTGGAAGAGGCCATCGAGGTCATTCCTGGGGACAGCACAAGTGACGAGGAGCTGTCCGAAGTGGAAGAGACCATCGACGTCACTACAGGGGGCAGCACAAGTGACCAGGAGATCTCTGAAGTGGAAGAGACCATCGAGGTCATTCCACAGGACAGCACAAGTGACCAGGAGCTGTCCGAAGTGGAAGAGGCCATCGAGGCCATTCCAGGGGACAGGACAAGTGACCGGGAGCCATCCCCAGTGGAAGAGGCCATCGAGGTCATTCCACAGGACAGCACAAGTGACCAGGAGCTGTCCGAAGTGGAAGAGGCCATCGAGGCCATTCCAGGGGACAGGACAAGTGACCAGGAGCCATCCCCAGTGGAAGAGGCCATCGAGGTCATTCCACAGGACAGCACAAGTGACCAGGAGCTGTCCGAAGTGGAAGAGGCCATCGAGGCCATTCCAGGGGACAGGACAAGTGACCGGGAGCCATCCCCAGTGGAAGAGGCCATCGAGGTCATTCCACAGGACAGCACAAGTGACCGGGAGCTGTCCGAAGTGGAAGAGGCCATCGAGGCCATTCCAGGGGACAGGACAAGTGACCGGGAGCCGTCCCCAGTGGAAGAGGCCATCGAGGTCATTCCCAGGGACAGCACAAGTGACGAGGAGCTGTCCGAAGTGGAAGAGACCATCGACGTCACTACAGGGGGCAGCACAAGTGACCAGGAGCTCTCTGAAGTGGAAGAGGCCATCGAGGTCATTCCACAGGACAGCACAAGTGACCGGGAGCCATCCCCAGTGGAAGAGGCCATCGAGGTCATTCCCAGGGACAGCACAAGTGATGAGGAGCTGTCCGAAGTGGAAGAGGCCATCGAGGCCATTCCGAGGGACAGGACAAGTGACCGGGAGCCATCCCCTGTGGAAGAGGCCATCGAGGTCATTCCCAGGGACAGCACAAGTGACGAGGAGCTGTCCGAAGTGGAAGAGACCATCGACGTCACTACAGGGGGCAGCACAAGTGACCAGGAGCTCTCTGAAGTGGAAGAGGCCATCGAGGTCATTCCACAGGACAGCACAAGTGACCGGGAGCCGTCCCCATTGGAAGAGGCCATTGAGCTCTCACCAGGGGATAGCACAAGTGATGAGGAGCTGTTCCAATGGGAAGAGGACATCGAGGTCTTTCCTGGGGACAGCACAAGTGACGAGGAGCTGTCCGAAGTGGAAGAGGCCATCGATGTCATTCCAGGGGACAGCCCAAGTGACACAGAGCTGTCCGAAGTGGAAGAGGCCATCGAGGTGATTCCACGGGACAGCCCGAGTGACCCAGCACTGTCCCCAGTGGATGCGGCCATCCCCGACATGGACCGAGAGCTTTCCCAGGGGGCAGCTGCTGCCCTGGCTGGAACTGCAGAGGTGGAGGAGCCCCCCAAGCCTCTCGCTCCAGAGGAGGAAAAGGCACCAACTCCTTCTGTAATGAGTGAGGAGCGGCCATCAATAGGGACACAGAGCCCACCCAGCGTCCCCTTCAACATCCCGGCCGGCAGCCAGGCTTCAGCGTACCAGGAGCAGAACATCACCGGGGACATGCTGAGCCAGGCGCTGCTGGAGATGCTGGAGCTGAGGCAGCAGCGGGAGGAAGAGTATGCCCTGCAGCAATGCATGGCTGTGGAAGCAACAGGTACAGCCCAAGGGGAAGAGAGCCCGGTGCCTGCCCCGCACAGCTCGCCCAGCCCCTCGCCCGCCCCGCTGGGAGCCCAGGCCCTGCGCGGGCAGCCGGCTGCCCCCAGGAAACGTCCCTCCCGCTTCAGGCGGGCGCTGCGGGCGCTGCGGGGGCTGTGCCCGTGTCCCTGCCTGGTGCCACAGCCGGAGGAGTAGCACACACAGGGCACCCACAGCAGGGATCGCTCCCAGAGCCTCCCTCCCTGCGGGGCTGCGGCACACCCGGGGCTGCCGGCACCACTGCGAGCTGGGTCACAAACAGCAACAGGAACGACGAGGACGAAGAAGACGAAGATGGAGAAGACAAACGCTAAGGAGATGATGAAGATATTGTGGAAGAGCAATAGGAATAAGAATTTAGGACGAAGACACGGACAAGAAGAAAGGGTACCCCAACTCCCAGCTTCTGGAATCCAATGTTGTGTCATGGTCACTAGTTTGGTTGCAGCAGGAATCTGCCCAACAGTACGACCCATTGGACTCCATGTCATCTTTTGCATTCAATGTCAGTGGCAACATGCTTTCCAGATGGAGGTACCGCAGCTTCCAAGAGCTGTCCCAAGGGGAAGATGCCATCCAGGACATCTGGAGCGAACCCTTGGGCCTTGTGGATGATGAGGACTCCCTGGAGGGACCCAGCTGTTCCAGGCATGTGGGTGCAGAGGTGGCAGCAGAGGCAGCCCATGCCCTGCCCAGCGCCTCTCCTGCCCCGGGGCATCACACGGATGCCAAGCCGGCAGCTGCGGAGGAGGAGGAGGAGGAGCCTGAGCCTCTCGCTCCCGAGGTGACAGAGGCACAGAGTCAGGTCTCCAAGAAACGTCCCTCCCGCTTCAGGCGGGCGCTGCGGGCGCTGCGCAGGCTGTTCTGGTGTCCCTGCCTGGCGCCACAGCCGGAGGAGTAGCGCCCACGCCAGCGCCAGGCCGGGCCTGGAGGTGGAGGCAGAGCAGCCCTTGGGCGGGACAAACGTCCCAGTTGTGGTTCCTGGAGATCAGCACAGCCCAGCACAGCAAGTGCAGGAATCGGGCCAACAAGTGGCCACGGATTGTAGGGGGGGATCAGGAGCACCAAAGACCCCCAAGGCCACCGACCCTTTCCCAGAAGGGTCTGAAAGAACGGACTGTGCAAGAGACCCCATTTGCACAGAGGTGAGAAACCCATTGCAGGGTGGGGAACCCAGTCCAGAAAAGGGTACCCCCACCAAGCCCGTGACCCTGGACATCCCAACAGCTGGACTGTGGCTGGAACCCGGAGTGACATCCCCTCATCTGGAACCACGCTGGAACCAGCAGTGACATCCCCTCATCTGGAACCACGCTGGAACCAGCAGTGACATCCCCTCAGCTGGAACCACGCTGGAACCAGCAGTGACATCCCCTCAGCTGGAACCACGCTGAACTGGTGCTGTGAATATTTTTGTCTTTTCTTTTATACCCCTGTTACAGCTTTTTACAGCTCCTGTATTCTCAGTGCTTTTTGCCTACATTCTTGGCCTTGTTCGTTAAGCTGGGAGATGAAACATTTTAGAAGCTTCGTAGTTAGGGGTCAGTGTGCCCCAGGTGCCAAGGTCCTCTCCAGAACACATTTTGCAAACTAAGATAGAACCATCCAGGGGAAGGTTCCTTGGGGAGCGGGGGCTCATTCGAGCCTCTCCTTGGGGAATTTTTGGTAGATTAGTAATTAGTAAGACCTATAATGTTACACCAGATCTTTTGGGGTGGGCCTTGCGGTGCACATGGAGGTGCATTCAAACTGCACGTAGTGCACCTAAGGATCCTTAAAAGAGATACCAAGGTTGAAACACAGATATCGAAGGAAACATTAAGACTCTAATATTTTAGTTAAAGATAAGTTTTGCTAGAATTAGTTAGAGGAAGTAGGTCCACCTGAGACTAATTAAGAGTTAATAAGAGTTAAGTTAGAAACAAGCTTTTAAGTTGCAGATAACTAATTAAATGTTTTTTTTATATTTGTTTAGCTGTGTTTATAATAAGAACCAGAAAGCAGTGATAGATAGATCTAAAGAAATTTAAGGCAATTGCTAATTTTTCCCATCTGGATACTATTCAGATGTCATAAGGAAGAAACTGGATGTTCCCCAAGAGGCCACTTGTATTGTCAAAACCCAGAGGGGTGGAAAGTTCAGGTGAGGAAGAGCATTATTCCTTCATCTTCAAGACCACTCCTCAATTAATAATGATCCAATTTAGAAACTATACTAGGCATGCTTAATGACATTAAAGCTAATTTCCATACAAAGTGGAGAATAGGAGGGGTCATTGTTATAAATCTGTATTTGTATTTTGGATATTCATAACTTTTGTGGATAAATGAACTCTGTAAGCGTTCATACCTGGACACTGCGCATTAGGAAGCTGCTCCACGCCGCTGTCCGGCGCCAGTAAAACATTCACTTTCTAACTCTGAACTGTTAGAGAGCTTTTGTCCGCCTCAGTTGGATATCGGTACTAGATCAATATTCATATTTGGCTACATCAAGGTAAAATCCCTTTTTCCCTTCTAACCGTGTCTCACTCTTGATTTTAAGACCAGGAAAAGGCATCAGAACCAGGAATGACGTCCTCTCATGTGGAACCATGCTGGGAACAAGGGGAACCTCCTGCCAGCCAGGACCACACTGGAACCAGGAGCCATCATCTCTTTTTCTCCCTCTTTTCTTGTCTTTCTTTCTCTCTCTCTGCCCCTCTTTAATTCACCCCTTCCTTTGTCTCTTCCCTTTCATCCTTTCCCTTTATCCTGTTATAAATGAAGTCGATAGTTCGTGCTGTTATGTATAAAAATTAACTGTAATTAAACTATACAGAGCCAGAGTTTCAAAGCCCCCCCACCAGCCTGGCTGAGAGGAAAATTTTACAACACTGGAGCAGTTGCAAAGGAAGTTCTTTCAGCACAGATGTAATCAATAGGTGAGGATTGCACCCCAGGAGGGGTTGGATCTTACCACCGGGACATTGACACTATGATGGCTTGATCGCTGTCTTCTGATCTCTGCCTCTCAGCTGATAAGGAATTGGACATTCCGGGAACTCCACTGAGGCCTCCAGTCCGGGAACTCCATTGAGGGCTCCAGGAATCAGACAGACAAATTCATCACCGAAGATGGACAATTCATCAGACCCAGGAAATGCTTTGTGCAGTCCAACTTCGGGACAAGAAAACTTCATGGATGTGCTAAACTGCGGGAAGAATAGAACTAATTCGGACTCTGCCCAAGAACTGTGTAAGAAGGAACCAGCAGAAGCAGCACCCGTGAACTTGGGGATCTGACGCGACAGAGGTCGGATCTGTGTTCACCCAGCTCCCATCCCGGGCTCGGGGCTGACCTTTATCCGATCGTGGCTTTCTGCGTGACCGATCTTTCGGGCGCGGAATAAAATCTATTTCTTTATTTAATTTAATTTGGCTGAATTTCTTTATTTCAATCCCAAACTCACTGCCATGTGTTTTCATTGTAGGTCAGGGACTAGTGTAGCAGTTGTGTAGAAATAAGTAAAATTAATGAAATATTCATATATTAATAAAAATAAGAGTGTTGATTTTTTTGTGGACACTCCAGCTTTTATCGCTCCTTTCATCCCTGAGCATTTACGATTCTTGGGTGCTTCCCTCCCCTTAGGGGTGGGGGATCACAACACGTTAATAAAAGCTGCTGCTTCTTACATTGTGCTTGTCTGTGCCTGGTCCACATCGGGAGCAAGGCGGGTGCTGGCAGCATAAAAAATCATGGAACCATGGAATCTGCTCTGCTGGAAGGCACCCACAGGGATCAGCCAGTCCCACCCCTGGCCCTGCCCGGACCCCCCAGCAATCCCAGCCTGGGCATCCCTGGCAGCGCTGTCCAAACGCTCCTGGAGCTCTGGCAGCCTCGGGGCCGTGCCCATTCCCTGGGGAGCCTGGGCAGTGCCCAGCACCCTCTGGGGAAGAACCTTTCCCTGCTCTCAGCCTGAGCCTGCCCTGGCCCAGCTCCAGCCGCTCCCTGGCTGCTGTCCCTGTCCCCGGGAGCAGAGTTCAGAGCTTTAGGGAAGAGCGACTCATCTGCAGATTTCCTGACTCCATCTCTCTCTTCTCCAGCACTTCTCAGGAACGTGGCAGCACACAGGTAAACTTTAAACCCCCTGCATTTATTCTTGCATCATTTCACTTGCACAAGCCCAGTCTCAGCTGTGTTCAGCATTGCACAGCCCCACACCAGCTGTGCCACCACAGCTGGGAATGGCACCATGCCTCACTCAGGGGGACACAGTTTAAGGACTCTTGTTTAGTTATACCTTGTCTGTAAATAGAATTGTTTAACCAGGGGTGACTGAGGAAACAAGACGTTCACAGCATCTGAAAGAAGTTAAAATTGCATTTTGAGAGACAGTGTTGCCTAATGCTTACCTATTACAAATGCCTTAAAAACCAAAAGGAGCCATCTTCACAGTACAGATATTTTACTAGGAGTAGCTAAATGTGATGTAAATGAACAGTACAAATTAATTGCATTTTCTTGAAATAAAGAGTAACTTTTTCTCCTATTTGGCCAGAGCATTTTTTATACTGCCTTTGTAATTTTTAGGATCATATAAATTCTACAGACAGTAGAATTTTTCTCTGGTTTTCTTAAAAGAGAAGAAGATAAGGAAACAAATCCATACCATTTGTTTGGCAAAAAGCAAACTGTGCACTAAAAAGGCAGGGTGAAATGGGGTAGCAGCACCTCTCAGAGGGCAGGGAGGCCCTGGCACAGGGTGCCCAGAGCAGCTGGGGCTGCCCCTGGATCCCTGGCAGTGCCCAAGGCCAGGCTGGACATTGGGGCTTGGAGCAGCCTGGCACAGTGGGAGGTGTCCCTGCCCATGGCAGGGGTGGGATGGAATGGGCTTTAAGGTCCCCCCAAAGCACCCTGGGATTCCCTGAAGAGCAGGGCCGGGACAGGGCCAAGCCCCTGGACCAGCACTACGGTCCCACCCCTAACCTTTTCCTCCTGTGTCAGTCACACCACAGTCCCCTTCCACGGAGCAGCTCCCGGAACTGGGAGGGATTTCCCTTCCCATCCATCACCCTTTAGACACCCACCCCACTTCTGGGGTGCACAGGGAGGGCAGAGCTCCTGCTGCTGCTCACCAAGCTCTGACCTTTTAGCTCTGGCCCTATTTCTTCTTTCTCCCCCTCTCCTGTGCTCAGAGCAGGGGCAGAAGCTGGGCCCAGGGGTTTGACAGGAGCTTGGAGGAAGCCCCAGCTCCCTTTGCTTGCACAGCACTGTCAGATCCCAGAACTGGTCCCGAAATCCAGGGGCAGCGACGCTTTGGCAGCTCCAGGCAGCCAAGGAGCTGACCCACGGTCACAGCAGAGCCTTTGACAACTCTATCAAGTAATTAGGGCAGTTTACGAGATTGTCACTGCAGTTCTTTATTTTTTTAATGAGATCCTAAATATATCCCCCGACATACAGAAAAAATAATTTCCTGAAGACACTCCTTCTTTTAAAATATTGAAATGAACAAACAAAACCGGGTGCCTTTAAACGCTTTGCTGTGAGATGTACTCGGCATTTGACAATGACAACAGAGCTGTGCTTTTATATTGTATCTACAATAATCACATGTACATCTGTAAGCACGTACTGAACTCTGGATACAGCAGTGTGCACAGAGGACAGGAGTGGAGAGGCTGAACACAGCCAGGGTAGATGTGGGATGTACGTACAGAGCAAACCCTCAAAGCCATTTCCCCTGATTCCCAGCCTCTCCCTGTTCCAAGGGCTTTGACTGCGGGATTTGAATGAACTGAGATCTCACCGTGACAAGCGCAGCAGTCTGGAACCACACACTGCTGTTGCAGTCAGAGTCTGGACTTGTCACATCTCACTTCTGAGAACATATGGAAGAAAAACCTCCATTATCCACAATGTTTCCCACCCCAGTCCTCCTCACATGTAACAAAAAGTGACTGAACTCTTTTTAAAGGGTAAAAAAATGGTCAAATGAGTGTTGAAAAGGTTCCCTCATAAAAACTCATGTTGAGAAAGTACTGAATAACTAAGTCCATCCAAAAAAAACTTGCTGCAATTTCTCAGCAATTTGGCTCAATGTCTTCCAGGTGCCCAAGTCCCTTCCCCAGCTCTGAGCAGCCTCTCCTGGCTTTCTAGACCAGCTTTCCATCAACCCTGCCCCGGGCAGGCCCTCAGCATTTCTGAGCCAAGGCCAGCCTGGGGGTGTTTTGTTTTACAGCACTTCCGAGCGTGTTGCATTGGAGGGGCTGCCCAGGGAGGTTTGGAGTGCCCATCCCTGGGCCTGGAGGTGGCACTCAGTGCTCTGGGCTGGGGACAAGGTGGGCATCGGGCACAGCTGGGCCTGGCTGGGCTGGGAGGGCTTTTCCAGCCTCAGGGACCCTGGGATTTTGGGATTCCAGGAAGCACAGTTCCATCTGGGAAGCCAACAGTGCCAATGTGCCATGGAGCTCCAAGGGCAAGTGAGCAAACAGCGACGCTGTCACCAGGACATGGACACATCCTGTCCTCGATGGACAGGGACAGGATGAGCTTCCCCTTTAGGACTGGACCCATTATGAGGGATTCATCGGATATCTGTGAGCCAAACTCCAGCCTTTCCTCATCAATGTGTTTGAGTAACTCCTGCTGGCACTGACGGGAGTTAAACACTGCTGTGCATCGAGGGGAAGTGGGAAATCCCAAGCCATGGGGCTGGGAAGGTTCTTGTTCTGTCACAATTCCCCAAACGGTGCAATCGTACAGGCTGGTACAACAATTCCCTGGCAGTGCCCAAGGCCAGGTTGGACACTGGGGCTTGGAGCAGCCTGGGACAGTGGAAGGTGTCCCTGCCCATGGCAGGGCTGGCACTGGGTGGGCTTTGAGGTTCCTTCCAACCCAACCCATTCTGGCATTCTGGGATGCTCTGATGTCCATGACAAGGGTTGCAATCTGAGAGGGGCCCCTGAGTGAAGGCTCCCCCAGTTGCAGCACCAGATGAGCCTCAGGCAGGTGCAGCTCCTTGGGGCTCCCTCCAAAACCCTCCCCAAGGCTCCTGCATTCCAGCCACGAGACTTTTTTGTCCTGTTGTCATTGATGCTGGGGAAATGATACTATCAAAAAACTGATGCTACTTGTGAAACACTGAAGTGAATGTTCACCCTGTTGGCAGCTACTGAGTAAAATTAGGACAGCAATAAAAGGTTAGACAATGACATTTAATGGTACTCCAGTAATAGATTTTATCACTTTCTTTAGCCTACCACAACAATGTGTATTTCATATACACTATATTTAATAAAATGTTTTGATATGGAATTAGGAAGGCATGGGTTTAGTACTATTTACATATATTAATTGAAACAATTTTCTTAACAACATTGAAAAATAGAAACTTAAAGTTCTCTTAACCGTGTTTTCAGCCAGTTAGTGGTAAACAAATGCATGCCTAGGAAGTCACACTCCCTCTAAAATGTGGTCAGTTGAAAGTTTCTAACTAAAGTGTGTATCTCTGTTTTGTTTCAAAAAATACATAAGTATGTCTGTCATTTCTGATACAAAATTCTACACTATCTTCAATAAATAAATAATAAAGCGATTCTGAAAAGTATGAAATGTAAACTTTGTTGTCCCTCCAACACACATTTTTTTTCCTTCCCATTGCTTGAAACATTACAGTGGTCTTTTAGGAAATTATAATACACAGACACTTCCCAGCACAGTTTACACTTATTACCATACTGACCTACCTACCTGTTATGGATATATCCTAATTTCCTAATGGAAACCAATAAGACTTGGAGTGCTAGAGAACACCGCCGACACAGGAGAGGTGGGAACCAGTACTGAAAGGACATGCAAGGAACACCAAAACCTAACAACAGCTCCACGAGAACGTTCACATGCGAATGACACGGGCTGGCACCTCCCATCCGGAATGAAGTCCTTACAAAAATACCAGTGGATGCATGGCAGGGCATGAACAAAAGGAATCCCAGCAGAACAAAGAGGAATTTGACTCTCAGGGGTCTTTCTTCCCCCCGAGTCCAGACTCAGCAAAGCACTCTCACGGTGCCTGAGGGAAAGCAGACGTCAGTGCCCGCCTGAAGCCGGGAGCTTTGCCAGACGGGGATGTGGGCCTGGACGTGTGTATCCATGGAGTGGAAGGGATGGAGAGCCCTGGCATTCCCCCGCTGGCTTTGGGTTCCCCACGCTGCACCACCACGAGCTCTCTGGTCACACCCAGCACCCGCCCTGCGGGAGCTGCAGGACGTGGCTGCCCCGAACCCCGGCACAGCTCCATACCCGGGCACCACGGACTGCTTTGCAAACCAGGCTCTGCGGGCTGGAAATTCGCTTCCCGAGCTGGAGCCGTGATTGTTTCTTCTCCCCCACTGCAGGTGACGATCACCCCTGGGAGCAGCAGCAGTAAAGGAGTACCGAGAGGTACACGTGACATCCAGCAGGGCTCTGTGCCTCACCCTTGGCTTCCTGTCCCAGCACTTCCAGTCCTCTGGACAACAGGGACTTCCAAAGGGAAGTGGGGTGGACTCTTCTGGAGTGCAATTCATCTCTGTGCAGAAGGCCTGGACATCTTTTATTTTCAGGGGCAACACGAGTTATGAAGTGGGATGTTCATAGAATCTTCTCTGTTTATAGATATAGACTATTTATTTTCTAAGTCTTTTCAGTACCATCATGAAGATCTTCAAAGATCTTGCTGCGAAACCGCTCCTTCCATTCACGTCACATTTACACCCCACTCTGCTGAGCAATAGGCACAGAACTCCTCAAGGGGGAAAACCCTGCAGAAATCCTCCAAAACACACCCACACTGCCTTCTCCATGGAAATTAAAGAGCAGGGCAACAGCCACCTCTGTGGTTTGCCAGCCATCCCAACTGCAGCACAAGGAACTACAGGGTTGTTTCACCAGCCCAGGGAACCAACGCCAAGTTCCACACAGAGAGATTGAGGGAGATCTCCTCACTAAATTGGGATTCATGTGTTCAGTGAGAATTATCAAGGCACAAAGATGTTCCTGTTTGCTTTGATAACCCTCTGACGTGTGAAGGGCGAGCAGTAGTTTCATGCTACACCAGCAAGGACTCGGTGACAGCTTCTGCAGACACCTCCTGCAGTGAACTCCGGCTGAATTCTGACATCCACCCCTCTCTCCTAAGGCTCATCAAACAGCTGCAGGTCCAGGCGCACCACAATCTCTCCTGTGGGGACTTCGTGCAGAAGGAGACACTTTGTAACTGGTCCCTTGGAACCCTGATCCTTCTTGATGTCTGCCACACGGATCTCTGTCCTGCCCAAAAAGTCTGGAATGCAAAAACACAGTGTGCTCAGGAAAGGGAAGGCAGAGTCTGCAGAAGGACCTGAACTTCCACCCACACACAACAGAAGAGAAAACAAGCCTTCAGTCCAACTCTACTCGTGCACTTGAAGAGGGCCAAAGGCTGCCAAGCTGCATAGAAGGGGATTTAGCCAGACCATGTTAAACAGCAGCAGCATTAAAAATGGGGCCATAAGTGGAAAATCCAACTATAGAATTCACAGCTGCCTTGGTTCAGGGACTTCTTGATTTTATGATATGTTAGAAGAAGACCAAAAGTTGCTGAACAGTTAAACCTGAGTGTGAAGCCTCTGGAGATGACAGAGCCAAGCAGGGCATCAGCCCAGCAATGAGGCTGTACCAGTCCCATCCAAACACTGCCTGAGAGATCACGACTCCAGAATACACCCTGTGATGCTCCACATGTTTATTCCAGCTCATGAAATAAGAATGAGAGAGGCTGTGGACTCCCCATCCCTGCAAGTGTTCAAGGCCACTCTGGATGGAGCTTGGAGCAGCCTGGGATAGTGAAAGGTGTCCCTGCCCATGCAAGGGGTTGGAACTGGATGATCCTTAAGGTCCCTTCCCACCCAAAACTGTTCCATGATTCTACTGGGTTTGGAATCCTGGGCTCATTTTATGTAACAGGAAGGCATTTCTCTTCCTCCTGCAGGAACTCATCCATGTGCAAGCAGCATCCAGAACTTTCTGGAGTCTTAGCAGGATTACAAACCACATTCTAGTTGTTGTCAATCGCAGAAGAAAAGGAACTCTCAAAACCCAGAGGGAGCTGGACTCTTTTTGTGCTGATACTGGGGTGGAGCAAGGGTAAGTTGACTCCCAAATATGCAAAGGGGGTCAAATCTGGGGTGTCTTTAAAGATCATCTCCCAGCCCAGCCCATTCCCTCTGATTTCCCTCAGCAGGACTGCACCTCCTCAGAACAGAGCTTTGCAAGCGCCCTTGGCAGGGGCAGCCCCATACGCACCATCCGGGGAGAACTGGTCCCGCTCAAACACCGTGATGCACAGCACGTCCTGCTCCAGGTCCTTGATGAAGAACTGGCAGTTGGAATTCCACTTGGGATTGAGGGTGTCCTGGATGGTCTTGGTGATGTGGCACTGGGAGCCCATGGTCACCTCGCAGTAGGGGTTGCTCTTTCCTGGGAAGATAGGAACAAACAGAAATGAGTGGGGCTTTTTTAGCTGTGTGATCCTGCTCCTGAGCTTCCTTCTACTCCAACAGCCAACTGAGCTGGGAAAGACCTTGGCCAGAGCAGGGCTCTGGCCCCATCCCAGGCTCTGCTTCACTGCCTTTGTAATGGGCTACACTAACATCACAGTGAATGCTCTGCTCTGCTGGGTGCTGAGCACCCTCCACTCTTCCCTTCAGGACTTTATGGCTGCTTTGGTGGAAACTCAGTCAGTCTGAAACAAAAGCTTCATGCAGGACAACTGCAGGACCACAGCTGAGCTGCACAAATTCACTTCCGCCTATTTTACCTTAATTAAGCCCACATCATTAAGAAAATCATGTCTGGGACAGAACCCCTGCAGAGTTAGGCTGGCAAATGGGAATGTCTTCTCGATGGAGCAAAGAAAGCCAAGGCACTCACCATGGGACCTGCAAGGTTTTAGTTCAATGCCTTCAACAACATTCACCATCAGCCTCCCGATGCCTGTTGCTCTCTGAGAGCGAACTGTGGTGGAACAGAAGAGCAGAGAGAAACGTCACCAACGGATCTTCCTGCCCATGGACTTTCCCTCAAAAGATGAGACCCCCCACATCCTGTGCTGTACCTAGGTAGGCCTTTTCCCTCTTCTTCTTTTCAGTCTCTATGTAAAGTTCTGAAGCAGCTTTGATCTTCTGAACCCAGGCAGTCCTTTGGAAGGAAAGGAGAAAAAAAAGTTGCAAAATGCCGTTTCCATTTTTCCCTGCTGGAGCACAGCAGACAAAACTAAAGCTGTCCCTCCTTCACAGGCAAGGCTCTGGCCCCATCCCACAGCTGTCTGCCTGAAAGGGATCTTACTGGAATTCACAGCACCTGCAGGATGTAACCATCCCAGGCAGCAAATCCCACCACACAAAGAAAGCTCAAGAGAACCATGAGCAGGAGACGCTTGATGAGAAAACAAAATGTCTAAAGAACAGATTTGCTTTCATCCAGCGCTTTGCTTCCTGCAATAAACTGACTCCTAGGAGCCAGGAGGTACAAGACACTGGGGTTGCTGAGGTGGCCACTGTCCTTGGTCCCTGAGACTTCCTACCAAATTCTTCTGACTCTTGGGACATTAAAAGCATAACCTGGGGAGTCCACAGGTGGTGAATGGGCCCTTCTGGGAAATCATTTCATGCTTAAGAATCACACAGTCTCCTGAGTTGGAAGGGACCCACATGAATCACTGAGTCCAGCTCCTGACCCCAGCAATCCCAGCCCGTGCCTGAAGGAGACTGAGGGGGAAGACTGACAGGGCAAAAGGGTGGCAGATGGGCTACTAAGTGACCTCGAGGGCTTAGGAGAGCTGCTGTGACATACAAGGGAGCCTGAGACCTGAGTCAAGGAAACAAGGGAGAATCTGGAAGCTGTGGATCCATTTCTGAACCCCAAATGAAGAGCTGCTGCTCCACAGGACATTCATGGTTTGGGTTGGGAGGGATCCTAAAGCCCATCCAGTGCCATCCCTGCCATGGCAGGGACACCTCCCACTGTCCCAGGCTGCTCCAAGCCCCAATGTCCAGCCTGGCCTTGGGCACTTCCCAGGATGGGGCAGACACACCCCAAGATGTTTTATATATTTCGTGTATCAGAAATTGGAGGGTCCTACATTTCCCAGCTGGGACAACACGGTATCTGCAGTAGGGGGAGGGGTTTGATGCACATTCAGCTTTCAGTTTTTAGGAAAAGTTCTCTTCCAAGACCTTACATTTGCAAAGAGAAGCCTTTACAGTGTAAGTCAGTGTAGTTTTCTCTCTGTAACCTTGCCAGAGACAAAAACCTCCAGCTGAAGATTTAAGGGTGTCTTCCCTTTACTTTTCCAGTCTGAACTGAATTGGGTAAAACTAACATGGTTTAGTTTGGTAGGTTCTGCTTCAAATTTCACTTTTGACCTGTTCCTTGATCTCCTTCAACATCCAGCCATACAAATGCTTTCACTGCACAGACAAACAGCTGGTAACAGCAGAAGATAGAATTGCATCTTTTGGCTTCCTCACATTACCATAAAATGTGAAATACAGCCTAAATATCCACCCTCAGCCATTTCTAGCTGGAATTCAGGAAACATCATTATTTCTCCCTCCTTTTCAGATCACCATATTCTCAAAAAGGAATTTTCCAGTCTTGTAAAATGACCAGCTTGGAGAGTGCTCTGCAAGTTCCCATCATAACCATTCCCATCCTACCTTTGCACCAAACTTTTCAAGGGCTCATGAAGGCACTTACCTTTCATTAATGCTTTCGGCCCGGAGTGTGTAGACTCTGTCAATGTGGGAGATGTGGAAGATGGGCTCATCTCCAGAAGGGTCTGTGGGTAATTTTACCAGTACCTCATTTAGGAAAATGGGCTGTAAAACATCAGCAAAGCTGGAATTGTACTGCAGAGTCTGAATGGGGGCATTCAGCACACATCAGCTCACAGCAGGTTTATTGCATGCCCCAAGTATCTCCCCTCTTCTGCCTCCCATCTTTCTTCAGAAAATTTTAAAAGTTGACAAAGATAGAGGTGCCTGCAGAGCCTGAAAACACTCCTGGAGAGAGCCAAGCACAGCACTGTCTCCTTCTCCCCGAGAGCAGCGAACACCGCTCTCCCTCCGCTGCCTCAAGCCCTCATGGAAGAGTTTCGTTCAAACAGAACTTCAAAAGCATCTTTTCTTATCTCACTGGAGCACACAGCCACCTTTCCTGCCATCAGTCTCTGAACCCCAAAGCTTTCAAACCTCTTCTCTAGGAAGGCTCTTGCCCACGCCCCCAGCATGGAGCTACTGAGCCCTGTCCCCATCCCCGTGTCGGAGCAGCACTTACAGTTTTGTACATTTTGTATTGCAGGTTGGACTTGGGGCTGAAGACCTTGTCTGTGCCGGAAGAGCCGAGAGGTTTTATGATCTGAGTGAGGAGGAGGAAGTCGTTGAAGAGAAAACCATACAGCTCCTTGTTACTCTTGGCTTTATAGAGCTTCCCACTGTGCAGGAACTTGCGTGGTCCCAAGCAGTTTGTAACTGAATTAAAAACGAGTTGCTGCGAAAAGTAGAAGAAGAACAACAACGCACTGTATAAAGTGAAACAATCGGGGCTGCCCTGCAAGAGACCAAATACAGTTTTGAGTCCTGGTTCCAGTCTGTGTCACAGGGATGACGAGCGATGCCTCGAGCATGACAAGCGGTGCAAGTCACAGAAGGCTCCGTGAGAGTCCCCTTGAAGGCAGCCCATCAGTCACAGGGGCACGGCTGGGCAGGCAGGGGGAAGCCAAAAGCATCTGTGCCCCCTTGCCACGCACATGCACCTCCAGGAGTGGGACTGGGCCACGGGGACCTGTCCTGGATTAGCAGCAGCTCTGTAAACGGCCTCTCCACAGGCTGAGCTTCCTTAAGGGCTGGATTCTGAATTGTGTTTGAATTTCACCCCTTGAAATACCCCAAAGGATTCCAGATGGCCACAATACCCCCAGTTAGAGCTGCTGACCACTGGGACTGGCACAATCCCAGATTCAGCCGGGGCTTGTTAGGCATGAGCAGAGTCTTGCCCTTGCCTAAAGTGCCATTTTCAGGTTTATTTTCACCAGGGAATGGTGCAGCTCTCACCACCCTGGGCAGCTGGATCTGGAGTGGCTCCTTTGGCAGGCTGGAAACCCCTCGGACAGACAACAGGGAGAGGCTGGACTGTTCCCTGCCACGGGCTGGAGGCTGCTGCTGGTGTTGCAGTGGCAGCAAGCACCACAGGCTCTTTCAGGGTATGGATTTGCTGTTCTGGGGCCAGGCAGCACCTACAGAAGATAAAAGCAGCCCCTTTCCTTCAGGCAGTGGCTGGCAGACAGCTGACTGTGCTGACATTGTCACACACACCTCCTTCTCCCAGGACAGTCAGACTTCCTGAGGTGAAATGCAATTTTTCTACTTTATGAACCAACCAGTACTTGTTATTTTTTTGCCTTTTAGAACTGAAAACTCTGAAAATCAACTTGTGATCTGTCTGCCTCTGTTACCTCCACCAACAGGAAGGCCATCAGAATATCCTCCCTCCTTTTGCAGGACATACAAACACAATATTTCTAGAAACTTATCACGTAACCATAACAAATAACATGGAATGGGAGGCAGGGATTCTCTCTGTAAAGTCTCCAGAGACTTGAGCAGTATTCTTGAGTTTTCAATTGTATACAAAGCTTTATCACAGAAAATATTTCTAAATATTTGGGTTTTTAAGCACTCCAAAGTGGTCAGGTGCAGCTTTGGGGTGGGATACAGCAGTCCCGTAACCACTGTACCATAAAGAACTGGGAAACTGGGAAGCTGTGGTTCCAAATTGCAGCACTGAACCCGGGACTGGTCCGGAGCCAGGCAGCCAAGCAGGATTTACCCCGAGGGGGCAGGAACACGAGCAGCAACCAGGATGACGTGCAGGAGGGAAGGGAGCCGAGGACAGGTGGGAGCAGGGACTGGCACTGTGGGGTTGACTGGTGCCCGTGTGCCCTGTGCTGCGGTGCCATGAGCGAGCCGTGGCCGGTCCCGAGCGAGCCCCCGTTACCTCGGAGAGGCCCTCGCACTGCACGTGGGCCTGGATCCACTCCAGCCTGTCCGAGTTCTCCTTCTCCCGCACGCCCTCGTTCACCTGCGAGCACAGCTCCTCCGCCTTCTCCAGGGCATGCTTCAGGTGGCTGTGGTCAGGGTGGTTCTCGGGGGTGTTCTCTATTATCTGCACACAAAGAAACCCAGCACGAGGCTTCTGTCACCACAGCTCAGCTGCATTCGCTCTCTCAGCCCCACACTTCCATTCTAGGGCTTTATTTCCAGCCAATATGTCCCACATTCATTTTCCTCCTTGAAAGACATGAAAAATGGGAGACAAACACTTTGTGGGAACAGCTGGATTGCAGGCCTGCCTGCACAGCCTTTGCACCAGGACACTGCTGGCTCCTCGGACAGAAGCACACACATTGCAGCCAAATACAGAAGCACAGCCACGACTGCTGAAGGAATCCCTGAAATGCCAACATCCAGTTTGTAATTCCCTGTGAAAGCCTTGGGCCAAGTTCCGTGGCGTCATTTGGGATGGGAAGTGTTAAGCAACAAATGGAAGTTAGGAAAGGGCTGGAAGTTCTCCAGCACCATCAGCTGCACAGGGAGGGGGGAACCTGCAGCAATCCAGGCTCAGCATCACCTCCCAGCCTGTGGGGAGGGAATGGCACTGTGGGGAAAGCCAAATATGAGCACAAGGTTGACTTGTTGCTTCTGTTCTCTGAATTCTAAGTTTTCATTCAGCACTTGCTGCCTTCTGGTTCTTTGGGTGCAAGTTTTACACCCTTTTTTAATAGAAACACCAAGTTGTTTTGCTAAAGCCCAAGGAATTATCCCACTTTCTATACTGGAATCGAGTATTAAAGGACACCCCACATTCCCCAGCACATCAGAAATCTCACAGTGACAAAGCCTGACACAAATAAGGAAACAACCTCGTAATTAAGGTATAAGCAAAGCAGCACCAAACCCATCACGTGTGCAAAGGAACGTACATTTTTAATTATTAGTGGGTATCTGGTTACCCGTTGCATAGGCTTTAGTAGAAAACTTGATAGTGGCATTCCTTTACAGCGAGGATCCATTGCTAACCTCTGAAACATTAGAGAGGTAAAATCTGGTTAGTCAGGTGGTCCAAACCCTGAAAAATGAGCTCCTCCAAGAAAGGAAAAGAGAAGGCAATAAATGAGCACCAATCCTCAGCTAAATCTGCTCTGAGATCACAACATCAGAAGGAGAATTCCTTGTGGTTTTTACAACACTTCTTCACCTGCCTTGTCTGGACAAGAATCCCAGAATCATCAGGGCTGGAAGAGCCCTTCAGGATCATCCAGTGCCTCCCCAGCATCACCCCAAACCCTGTCCCCAAGGGCCACATCCAGAGTCCTCTGGGACACTCCCAGAGACAGTGACTCCCTGGGCAGCTCATTCCAGTTCCTGACCACCCTGTGAGGGAAAAATATTTTCTCATCATCACCCTGAGCCTCCCCTGGTGCCATTGGAGGCCATTTCCTCTCCTCCTTTCCCTTGGCACACGGCAGCAGAGCCCGACCCCCCTCACTGCCCCTCCTGGCAGGGACTTGTGGGGAGCAGTGAGGTCCCCCCTGAGCCTTCTCTGCTCCAGGCTGAGCCCCTTTCCCAGCTCCCTCAGCCGCTCCTGGGGCTCCAGCCCCTTCCCAGCTCCCTTCCCTGCCCTGGACACGCTCCAGCCCCTCCAGGTCCTTTTTCAAGTGAGTGGCCCTCGAGGTGGGGCCTCGTATTCAGCAGATGGGCCGAGTGAAAAGATGCACAGAATTCCCAGGGGTTGCTGCTTCTCTTACCTTGACAAACTCCTTGAACTCGGGCACTTCATCCGTCTTCTGCTGGATGAGGGCGGCCCCGTTGAGCTGGCAGCTGCAGAACCTGATGTAGGGCTGCATGTGGGGCAGCTGGGCCGTCAGGATGTCCCCGATCATCTTCACCGGCATCTTCTCCCCAGACATCTTCTTCCGCACGCGCAGGGCCCTGAGCAGGAGCAGGGCACGGGGGTTGGACAAAGAGCCACTCCTCAGTTATGGAATAAAGGGGTGGGTTCTTATTCATTATTGAAACCCAGAGAATGATAAATACATCAGCCACAAGATTTACTGCAAGGATACAATAACCAAGGCTGCACCCTCAGCCAACACCTTTCCCTCTCATGGTCACCCAGCTGCTGTTTGAAATTAATGCAATTTCAGATCAGAGGTGATAGAAAAAGGTAATTTCCTTTTCTATTAGTTTAGAAAGAGAGCTACTGATGTGTGAGGGAGGGAGGGAGGGAAAACCCCCATCACTTCAACCTCAAAGCTAGTCCCAGGTTTTCACCTGGTTTCCTAAGGAAAGGTTCATTGTCATTTGTCCTGTCACCACCACAACTTTTCAACTTGTGAGCCATTTTCAAATACATTTTACAAAAAAAAAAAGGAGATACTACAAAGCTGTAAAATGCCTGTAGGTACAGTGAAAAATAGCAGCTCAGTAGGGAAAGAGAAGAACTTTATTAATGCTCTTGCTTATCAAGGTGAGGGTTTAACCCTCCCCTCACTCAGTTTCCCTGGCACTGGGTTTCCTGGCAGTGAGTTGGGTGCTGGGAGCCTTTGGAGAAGGGTGCTCTGGGCACGAATCCTTTGGGAACCAGGCTCTGTTCAGCACAGCCAGGTCCCAGCCCACACTCATTAAGGGAATGCCCCAGCCAGCTTGGCATGAGGGAGGTTCTTGTGCCTTGGTTTGCACTCACAGACAGCAGGACTGCGGCTGGGGCTGCACTGGGGCAGAGGCAGGGCAAGTCCTGCCCTGTGGGAAGCCTTGGCAAGTCCTGCTCTTCAGGGGAGAGGAGGATTTGCCTTCTGGAGCACAGGAACAAAGTGAGTGCAAATGGCAGAGAACTGCTGGGTTCTTCTCAACAACTCACAGCAAACACTGTCCAAGGTTTGCTTTTTCCAACAAGGAGAAACACGTGGCCTTTCTGGTTAGGATTTGTGTAAGTGGCAAATATTTTCATGCAGCTAAAAGGAGAAGCAGGGGGAGAGGCCCAGGATTCTGTTTTTGTTAAGTATGGGGGGGAAAACCAACTTACTTCAGTAGTTTTATATTGCACATAATCAGCTCCTTCCAGTTAACAAAAATCATGGCAACTTCTTTTTCTGTGACCAGCTCAGATTCCATCAGCGGTTTCTGGAAGATCTGGGGAGGCAGAAATGAGGCCATTTAGAGCATACAGGGTAAGTACAGACACACTTCCAGCACGCTCCCTGTCCCAGCCAGCCATCGTGTTCCCTGGAATGGGTGGGATAAGGAGACCCTCAGCTGCGAGGGGCTTTAACAGGGAATACTGTGAATTTGTAGGGGTGGTGGTGTTAATTGTGATCTGGATAATCTGCTTGAAACCTGGGAATTTTAGCCAGAAGTCTCCTGCAAAAGACTCCAGAATTCCTTTGATAATGCAGCCGAAAATAGGTTTTCCTTTGGACTCTTTTATGGAAGTTCTGATTTCTCTGAGTGTCTCAGGTTTGCATATCTTGAACTCTTCTTCAGAAAAGGGCTTTGCTTCTCTGTCAAACGAGTTGTCCATAGTTGTCTGTACTAATTCCTTTTTTTTCTACCTCTAAAGCCAATCACAGGAAGTGATAACTGAGCCCCACTGCAAGCATGGAACATGTGCTTCATTTAAGAACATTTGATTAAGTTTCAGAACTTGTACATGAGAAATAAATATTGAGAGTGAGGAGCAAAAAGGGTTTGCTAAAATGATGCCTCAAACATCAGCATTTTGCTGATGGTAACACAAGGGACTGACACGGTTTGCACCCCCCCACACTCACCCACAGCTGTATCTGTATAAACACACACAAATGAGGATTGGACAGAGAGCCCCCAAGGGAGGCAGAGCCAGCGGGGAAATGCAATAACTGCACAGTGCAAGGACTGAATTGGTTGAGGGACAAGAGTGGCCCAAGCCTGCAGAGCTGCCTCACCTCTGTCACCAGCTGCAGGTCATTGACGTAGTTCTCCTCGGTGACGATGAGCTCGTGGATGTAGCCCTGCCTCTTCCTCTCCGTGGGTGTCAGCATGTCCAGGAGGTGCAGGTCAGCACACCCTGCAAAACACAACAGCACCCTGGGCTTTACTCACAGCTGTTTGCAGAGGGATTCAGGCCTGTGGCAGCTACAGCAGCACTGAGTGAACAGGAACTGCTGCCTGTTCGGTCACTTAATTATCGTTCACATGGCACAGTCCCAGCAAAGCTTCACCTCACAGTGACTCCAAACATTCCATTTAACACCTTTATTTTATTTATTAGAACAAAGGCCGTCCCTGAGTGTGAACTCTTCCCTGGTGGCCAAGCTTAAAAGTCCCCCTCACCCTGCCTGCCCATTCCCAACCTCACTCTGGAGGTCCCCGACCCCTTGGGTTGTGTCATTCCAATCCCACATGGATGGCTGGCAATGAAAAAGAGGGGAAAAGACTTCATGTGGTGTGAGGAAAATGCAGAGTCATCCCAAAGGGAGTTAGGGAAGAGCTGCAGTGACCCTGACGCTCCGAGGGGCACTTTGGAATGATTCCCTCAGATGATGGACGGCCTAAATCCAAGGTTCACCTTTACCCTTCTGGTCAAAGAGATCCTGCTCAAGAAGGGCCTGCAGGGCCTCTTTACTTCTTGACATTTCAGTTAAAAACTGCTCCTAAATATTTGAAGGGCTCGAGCCAGGATACACAAAGGTCACTGGAGATCCCCAGATTTCACTAATTTCTGGGCCAAGCCAAAGGGGTGGATTTTATTCTCCTTTATGTTTAAAAGCCCAGGAAAAGGTTGTCCCTAAGAGCTCATCTTCCATCAGTTTTGTCCTTTCATTTTTGCAAACCTCCCTTGATCCTCCCCTGTAGATGGGAGGATTTTTCTATCAATTCCACAATCTCACTTTTTGTTTTCTACTCTGAATTAGACAGAACATTAATTCCATCCTTTCTTCTGCAGGCCATTATTTTTTCAGCTGAGCCTAATCAAGTTCTTCTGAGACAGGAGCACAGAATGTTTTCTTCCAGTTTTTGCTACTTCTCTGCACGAAATACAATGCATTTCAAAAAGCAAAGTTCATTTCAAACAGGTGGAAAACGTTTGGCTCTGAAAATTATCTATTTCAACTATTTTCACACAACCAAAACTCCCCAGTTGAATTCTTTCCCTCACCCCTCAGCAAATCCAGTGTATTTCCCATGGAGACAAACTGTCCTCATGGAAACATCAGGCCCCAGGTAACTCTTTCAGTTCTTTGCATATAAAGTCAGTACTTAGGGAGTATTTCCTGCATTTCTAGCTTCCTGAATGGAGCTCAGACAATGCCACTGGAAAGGTCCAGGTGTATCACCATTATTTCCATGGAATATCAGCAACTGCTGCTTTAACTGATCTGGGCTCCTGAAAGGGGAATGATGGATTTGACTTTAAAATAACAACAACAACAAAAAAAAAACAAACCAAACCAACCAAAACCCAAACAAAACCAAATGGAACAAAGCCAGAAAGGGAGATGCAGACAGTCAAGGCAGTTTCCTCTCTGAGTCTGAAGCTGGGAAGGGATCAGGTTGGAAGCTGGGATCAGGTTGGAAGCAGAGGCACATTGATAAGGCTCCCTTGAGACATGGGATGTCACAGCCCTTCACAAAGTGCAGCTGAAACTTTGCTTGGAATAAGAAGCAGATCTGGAGAAATATCAACTTTATGCCAAAACAGTGAATTTTTGGGCGCTCTCAAAAGCCAGAAGTTTCCTTTCTGTTGAATAAATGCCTGATTTCAGAGCTGTTTCTTTGGTACCAAGTAAACCAGAGGTCTGAGAAACAGGCCCAGTTCTCCCAATGCTTCATTAGAAGTGAACCAAGTGTTTAATTACTTCTCCCTGGGGAAGCTCCTGTTCAAAGATGTGACAACCTTGGTCTGAAAGTGATTTCCAAGCCCCAACCCCTTGGAGGAAGCACTGACATTTTGAATAATGAACCATTTTAGTGGCTCCCTTGGCAGCCAGCTGGGGTGTGAATGGGCTGCTCTGAACCATGACAAACACTCTGATTTTGGGTATGAAATATTTGGGAAAGAAGCCCAAATCTGAGTAGAACATGCAGGAGAGACTTTTCTGGTATGGGGTTTTCTTTGTGAGGTGCACAGGTACAGAGATTTTCTTGTCTTTGTATTAAAAACACGAATTAAAACTGGGTTCCTTTCCAGGTGGAAATGTCTGGCTCGTTTTTCATGGATGCCAAAGAGTTTTGGTGAACTGAATTCCACTGATCACAGAATCATGGAATGTTTGGGTTGGGAGGGATCCTAAAGCCCATCCAGTGCCACCCCTGCCATGGCAGGGACACCTCCCACTGTCCCAGGCTGCTCCAAGCCCCAATGTCCAGCCTGGCCTTGGGCACTGCCAGGGATCCAGGGGCAGCCACAGCTGCTCTGGGCAATTCTTTGCTTCAATCCGGTAAAGCCAGGAAAGGATGGGGAAATGACAATAATTAACTTGGTTTGTTCTCAGGAGTGTGAATCCATGAATTCTGCTCCTCTGGCTGGACTTGGAGAACCAACAGACAAATGCTGTAACTACAAATCTGTGCTTTGACCTCCCATCGCCACAGTCCCTGCAGATTAAAGGGCTCCAAAAATGCAAAAAATCACTTCAGAGTAAAGATATTGTTCCTCTTCCTTACAAAGTCAGCCCTGAAGATCTGGGTCTCCCAAGATCAACATTAAGCCTAAAACAAGATGCTGCTTTTTGGGAAGGGAGGTTCTGTTTTGGAAATCACTGATCCACATTCATGGGCACAGCTGCTGATTCCTTTTCGTTGGGGAGGTTTTCTAACCAGTGCCACTGCCAGATTTCCCTGTAAGCCTCGTGCTGGCCCAGTCTGTAGTGAAAAGGTCACAGGAGACAGGAATCTGTCCTGATAGAGGGAACCAGGAGCAGGCAAAAATGATGTCACAGTTTTCCTCCAAATTCTTAAGAAGGGAACAGCACCCCAGGAGAGCAGCCCTTCACTCAGGTAAATCATACATGGAATCCCAGGATCCCTGAGGCTGGAAAAGCCCTCCCAGCCCAGCCAGGCCCAGCTGTGCCCCATGCCCACCTTGTCCCCAGCCCAGAGCACTGAGTGCCACCTCCAGCCCTTCCTGGGACACCTCCAGGCATGGGCACTCCAAACCTCCCTGGGCAGCCCCTGCCAAGGCCTGAGCTCCCTTTCCATGGGGAAATTCCTGCTGCTGCCCACCCTGAGCCTCCCCTGGCCCAGCCTGAGGCCGTTCCCTCTCCTCCTGTCCCTGTTCCCTGGCAGCAGAGCCCGACCCCCCCGGCTGCCCCCTCCTGTCAGGGACTTGTGCAGAGCCACAAGGTCCCCCCTGAGCCTCCTTTGCTCCAGCCTGAGCCCCTTTCCCAGCTCCCTCAGCCGCTCCTGGGGCTCCAGCCCCTTCCCAGCTCCCTTCCCTGCCCTGGACACGCTCCAGCCCCTCAAAGTTTCTGTTGCAGTGAGGACCCAGAACTGGACACAGCCCTCAAAGGGCCTCAGCAGGGCTGAGTTATTTAAATCACAGCATTTCAACATTCAACCTGCTTATCACCCGTTTCAGCTGCAACCAATTCCCCTTAAACCTTGTGGGATGGACCCTCCACTGAGAGACCATCCCAGGCTTTTGCTGAGGACATTGTCTGGGATCAAACAGAGCTCTCCATCTCAAGCATCCGATGCCAAATCCCATTTCTCAGCTATTTTCAATGATTTCAGCACATTTGGAATTTCTCAACCAGACCAGGGTACCCAATTCCTGTTAGAGCAGAGCACTTCCCCCTGAGGTGCACGGAAGGACCTGGAAACGAGCCTGGGCAGTCCCACTTGCAAAACTCAAAGCATTATTTAGTGGTGGAATCGCCCTCTCTAGAAGTGTTCAAAAAAGGTGTGGATGTGGCACTTGAGGATGTGGTTCACTGGTGGTGGTTCCAACCCCAACCATTCCATGAATAAGTGATTTTACCAATCCCTTTCCAGAGGCTGCTTGAGGAGAATAAAATCCTACATGTGAAGGCAAGAATGCATCTAAAAATGTAAATCACAGAGTTAACCAAGCCCTAGAATGGTTTAAAACACATCAGGAAACTAAATCTCACCTCTGAGTTGTGACCCAGGACTGTTCTGAGCCCCTGGGCACTCAGGGCACAGAAGGAGCAGAGTCACGAGCAGCAGCTGCGGGTCCAAGTGGAAGGAACTGCACAGCCCCATTTTACAGGGTATTCCACAAATAAAGGGGCTGTGCAGGCACTTCACTTGGAACCAGGAATCTGGGAACCAAATGCAGTATTTTAAATGTTCCAACCTTTTATCAAACACTTCATTATTTCTTCACTTCCATCTGGCAGAGCTGGGCAGCTCCGATCTCTGCTCCTGGGACAGGGAGAGCACCCAGGGAGCGGCTGGAGCTGGGCCAGGGCAGGGTTAGGTTGGATTTTAGGGAAAGGTTCTTCCCCCAGAGGGTGCTGGGCACTGCCCAGGCTCCCCAGGGAATGGGCACGGCCCCGAGGCTGCCAGAGCTCCAGGAGCGTTTGGACAGCGCTGCCAGGGATGCCCAGGCTGGGATTGCTGGGGGGGCTGGGCAGGGCCAGGGGTGGGACTGGGTGATCCCTGTGGGTCCCTTCCAGCTCAAATTAAGTGCTTTGCCCATTAAAGTCCCCAGGTGGGCAGTGAAGTCTTGGTGAAAACAATTTTCACCAGCACAACCTCCTGAAACCCTTCCCTCAGGATCTGGAACCCAAAGGTCATCTCAGCACCGTGTTTGGCTAAGGAGCAGTTTGTTATCCTGTTGTCTGTGTCAATTCAACTGATGCAATAATATTTGAGGTATACTGTCCCTGAATTTACTGAAGTTGTCTAAAATAAAGGTAAAAAGAAGCCATTTGTCATCTGAATTTACTGCACAAAAGTTGCTGTTTAACAAGTTAAATAGCTGGAGTCAATAACCACAAAGAACTAAAAAGTGCTTTAGAGACAGAGGACAAAACCAGAATTTCAGTTATTTGGTTATGAGAATAAAATGTGCTCAGTGAGCTCATGGGGACACAAAGTGAAGCCACTAAAGCTCCAAAAGAATTGAGGTTTAAATAAAACTGATCCTGAATATAAACCAAAATGTTCTTGATAAAGCCCTGTTTCAGACTTGGAGTTGTCTTGGATGGATTTCAAGTATTGAAAGGAACAAATTCCCTGAAAGAACATCCATGGGAATTCTTTGTCAGCAGTTGAATACAGAGGGAATTCCCATAAACAGGAAAAACAGTGAAGAATAAAATCCAGCACTGCTGGGAGCGTCTGGAATTCCAGTCTCCTCTCCATCCCTCATGTGACAACTCCTGTGCAATGGGAGAAGGCACTTGGCACAGGGCAGTGAATATGAAGAACCAGTTCACAGAATCCCAGGATGATTTGGGTGGGAAGGGATTTTTGGGATCATCCAGTGCCACCCCTGCCATGGGCAGGGACACCTTCCACTGTCCCAGGCTGCTCCAAGCCCCAGTGTCCAACCTGGCCTTGGGCACTGCCAGGGATCCAGGGGCAGCCACAGCTTCTCCAGTCAATCACTGCCATCCTTCCTGCCTCATATATATGTATTTATATTTGTTTGTATCAAAGACAAATGCAGTAGAGCGGTCACTGCAATGCCTTGTTCCCTGCAGCTCAAGGAGAATCCCTGAGGAGGAGGAGGATGAAACATTCCCTGCCCAGCTATCAGAGCACCCTTAGGGACTCCAGTCATGGAGGAAATAAACATTACAGGGATTCCAACAACGTCTGTCACTTAAGCCACAATGGAGTGTCTTTGTCTGGGACTCTGTAAATGAGGTTATTTTGCTCCTGGCACAACCAGTGCCTCATGTGTGTTCAGGTTGGACACCAGGAGCAATTTCTCCATGGAAAGGGAGCTCAGGCCTTGGCAGGGGCTGCCCAGGGAGGTTTGGAGTGCCCATGCCTGGAGGTGTCCCAGGAAGGGCTGGAGGTGGCACTCAGTGCTCTGGGCTGGGGACAAGGTGGGCATAGGGCACAGCTGGGCCTGGCTGGGCTGGGAGGGCTTTTCCAGCCTCAGGGATCCTGGGGTTCCCTGTGAGTTACAGAGGGACAACTCCAGACTGTTCCTCCCAGGTCACTGCAAAGCTTCCCCCAGGAGCTTTTAGGACTCAGTGATTTTGAAAGGCTCCAGTCTCAGCTCTTGGAAAACCCAGGTTAGAGAACCTGCACCCTGCACGTCACTGTAGGAGCTTTATTTTTCTTCTCACTTGATGTAAAGAGAAAGGAAAAAGCAGTACCTCAATCCCCTACAGCTGAAGAATTGTAAATATTTCACTACAGATTCAATATGCAGTTCTGGCCTGAAGTCACAGGACCCACAACGTCCCTAAGGGCCAATGCTTTTAGTCAAATCAGTTTTCAACCCAGCAGCTCAGGAT